>NW_027440360.1:0-124995 GCF_031893055.1 Leptodactylus fuscus
CCCCCACTGTTCCCGAGCAATCATTTTCCATTTCAACACTAAATATGCTTATTGGACTCTCTACTGTCATGTGGGTGCAGGGCCGGCGTCAGCGCACGGCATAGTCGGGCAAGTGCCGCGGCCCCCAGAGCCTCTGGGGGCCCCCCGGCACTTGCCCGCCCCAGCACTTGCCTGTCCCAATTTCAGCTCATCGGCGTCCAACAGACGCCGATGAGCTGAATACATAGGCGATTAAAGTAGGAGCTATGAGCTCAGCTCCTGCTTTAAAGCTGCGGCCCGGCTTGCGTGTGTAGGCGCGATGACGTCATCACATCGCGTCTACACACGCAAGCCGGGCCGCAGCTTTAAAGCAGGAGCTGAGCTCACAGCTCCTGCTTTAATCGCCTATGTGAATGGAGTGAGAGAGCGGAGAGAGGAGCGTCGGGGGAACGATGGAAGGTGAGTGTAAGTGTTTGTTTTGTATTAAATATTAATGTGGAACATAATGAAGGGGGCCCATGAAACTGGGGGGCAAATGAAGGGGAAGGGGTGAACAGCATGACACTGGGGAAGATGAAGGGGGTGGGGAGAGAACGGCATGACACTGGGGACAGAGATGGAGGGGGCCCAATGAAACGGGGGGGGGGGGGGGGGGGCAAATGAAGGGGAGGGGGGTAGGGCATGACACTGGGGCAGATGGGGGGGTGGAACAGCATGACACTGGGGCAGAGATGGGGGACATGAAACTGGGCAGATGAAGGGGGAGAACGTGATGAAACTGGGGACAGAGATGGAGGGGGGGACATGAAACTGGGGGCAGTGGAAGGGTGTATATGAAACTGGGGGAGAGATGGAGGGGGGCATATAATTTACGGGTGACTGTAGGAGGATTATACTGAGTGGGAGCACATGATAAATGAATGAGAATGGGCGGAGTCAACATAAAAGTGGGTGGAGCCAAATTTGCCAAGGCGCGCAGAGCACATTTTGCCCCTCTTTCTACTCTTTAAAAATTGGGAGGTATGGCGTGGGTGACGCCACATTCCTGTGTGATGTCACTCGCTTCATCTGCGACTCCCCCGCCTCCTTTACAAGGGGGCCCACTGAGGCTCTGTCGCCCAAGGGCTCATAAAAACCTGGAGACGTCCCTGGGTGGGTGGTCCTAGGCTGTCTGTTTGCGCCAGTCTAGGGCCGCCCACCAGACAGTAGAGAGCATAATTAGCATATTTGGTGCAGAAACTAACACAACTGATTGCTCAGGAATGGTGGGGGCTAGAGAAAAAATTCCAACAGAATAAGTAGAGCTGCACCTATTACAGTACGTAGAGAGTTGGAGCTGGTTGAGGTGGTTAAAGGTCACCTTTAAGGGGTATCTATTAAATGTCTAGCCATCATTGTACAATTGGACAGTTATTAGGAGTATACAGATATCACTTATTAGGGATATACAGTTATCAGTTATTAGGAGTATACAGATATCACTTATTAGGGGTATACAGATATCAGTTATTAGAAGTATACAGATATCACTTTTTAGGGGTATACAGATATCACTTATTAGGAGTATACAGATATCAGTTATTAGGGGTATACAGATATCAGTTATTAGGAGTATACAGATATCACTTATTAGGGGTATACAGATATCACTTATTAGGGGTATACAGATATCACTTATTAGGGGTATACAGATATCAGTTATTAGGAGTATACAGATATCACTTATTAGGGGTATACGGATATCAGTTATTAGGAGTATACAGATATCACTTATTAGGAGTATACAGATATCACTTATTAGGGGTATACAGATATCAATTATTAGGGGTATACAGATATCAGTTATTAGGGGTATACAGATATCACTTATTAGGAGTATACAGATATCACTTATTAGGGGTATACGGATATCAGTTATTAGGGGTATACAGATATCACTTATTAGGGGTATACAGATATCACTTATTAGGGGTATACAGATATCACTTATTAGGGGTATACGGATATCAGTTATTAGGAGTATACAGATATCACTTATTAGGAGTATACAGATATCAGTTATTAGGGGTATACAGATATCAGTTATTAGGGGTATACAGATATCACTTATTAGGAGTATACAGATATCACTTATTAGGGGTATACAGATATCACTTATTAGCAGTATACAGATATCAGTTATTAGGAGAATACAGATAATCACTTATTAGGGGTATACAGATATCACTTATTAGGAGAATACAGATATCACTTATTAGGGGTATACAGATATCACTTATTAGGGGTATACAGATATCACTTATTAGGAGTATACAGATATCACTTATTAGGGGTATACAGATATTACTTATTAGGAGTATACAGATATCACTTATTAGGGGTATACAGATATCAATTATTAGGGGTATACAGATATCAGTTATTAGGGGTATACAGATATCACTTATTAGGAGTATACAGATATCACTTATTAGGGGTATACGGATATCAGTTATTAGGGGTATACAGATATCACTTATTAGGGGTATACAGATATCACTTATTAGGGGTATACAGATATCACTTATTAGGGGTATACGGATATCAGTTATTAGGAGTATACAGATATCACTTATTAGGAGTATACAGATATCAGTTATTAGGGGTATACAGATATCAGTTATTAGGGGTATACAGATATCACTTATTAGGAGTATACAGATATCACTTATTAGGGGTATACAGATATCACTTATTAGCAGTATACAGATATCAGTTATTAGGAGAATACAGATATCACTTATTAGGGGTATACAGATATCACTTATTAGGAGAATACAGATATCACTTATTAGGGGTATACAGATATCACTTATTAGGGGTATACAGATATCACTTATTAGGAGTATACAGATATCACTTATTAGGGGTATACGGATATCAGTTATTAGGGGTATACAGATATCACTTATTAGGGGTATACAGATATCACTTATTAGGGGTATACAGATATCACTTATTAGGAGTATACAGATATCACTTATTAGGGGTATACGGATATCAGTTATTAGGGGTATACAGATATCACTTATTAGGGGTATACAGATATCACTTATTAGGGGTATACAGATATCACTTATTAGGGGTATACGGATATCAGTTATTAGGAGTATACAGATATCACTTATTAGGAGTATACAGATATCAGTTATTAGGGGTATACAGATATCAGTTATTAGGGGTATACAGATATCACTTATTAGGAGTATACAGATATCACTTACTAGGGGTATACAGATATCACTTATTAGCAGTATACAGATATCAGTTATTAGGAGAATACAGATATCACTTATTAGGGGTATACAGATATCACTTATTAGGGGTATACAGATATCACTTATTAGGGGTATACAGATATCACTTATTAGGAGTATACAGATATCACTTATTAGGGGTATACAGATATTACTTATTAGGAGTATACAGATATCACTTTTTAGGGGTATACAGATATAAATTATTAGGGGTATACAGATATCAGTTATTAGGGGTATACAGATATCACTTATTAGGAGTATACAGATATCACTTATTAGGGGTATACGGATATCAGTTATTAGGGGTATACAGATATCACTTATTAGGGGTATACAGATATCACTTATTAGGGGTATACAGATATCACTTATTAGGGGTATACGGATATCAGTTATTAGGAGTATACAGATATCACTTATTAGGAGTATACAGATATCAGTTATTAGGGGTATACAGATATCAGTTATTAGGGGTATACAGATATCACTTATTAGGAGTATACAGATATCACTTATTAGGGGTATACAGATATCACTTATTAGCAGTATACAGATATCAGTTATTAGGAGAATACAGATATCACTTATTAGGGGTATACAGATATCACTTATTAGGAGAATACAGATATCACTTATTAGGGGTATACAGATATCACTTATTAGGGGTATACAGATATCACTTATTAGGAGTATACAGATATCACTTATTAGGGGTATACAGATATTACTTATTAGGAGTATACAGATATCACTTATTAGGGGTATACAGATATCAGTTATTAGGAGTATACAGATATCACTTATTAGGAGTATACAGATATCACTTATTAGGGGTATACAGATATCACTTATTAGGAGTATACAGATATCACTTATTAGGGGTATACAGATATCACTTATTAGGAGTATACAGATATCACTTATTAGGGGTATACGGATATCAGTTATTAGGGGTATACAGATATCAGTTATTAGGAGTATACAGATATCACTTATTAGGGGTATACAGATATCAGTTATTAGGGAGTATACAGATATCACTTATTAGCAGTATACAGATATCAGTTATTAGGAGAATACAGATATCACTTATTAGGGGTATACAGATATCACTTATTAGGGGTATACAGATATCACTTATTAGGAGTATACAGATATCACTTATTAGGGGTATACGGATATCAGTTATTAGGGGTATACAGATATCACTTATTAGGGGTATACAGATATCACTTATTAGGGGTATACAGATATCACTTATTAGGGGTATACGGATATCAGTTATTAGGAGTATACAGATATCACTTATTAGGAGTATACAGATATCAGTTATTAGTGGTATACAGATATCAGTTATTAGGGGTATACAGATATCACTTATTAGGAGTATACAGATATCACTTATTAGGGGTATACAGATATCACTTATTAGCAGTATACAGATATCAGTTATTAGGAGAATACAGATATCACTTATTAGGGGTATACAGATATCACTTATTAGGAGAATACAGATATCACTTATTAGGGGTATACAGATATCACTTATTAGGGTATACAGATATCACTTATTAGGAGTATACAGATATCACTTATTAGGGGTATACGGATATCAGTTATTAGGGGTATACAGATATCACTTATTAGGGGTATACAGATATCACTTATTAGGGGTATACAGATATCACTTATTAGGAGTATACAGATATCACTTATTAGGGGTATACGGATATCAGTTATTAGGGGTATACAGATATCACTTATTAGGGGTATACAGATATCACTTATTAGGGGTATACAGATATCACTTATTAGGGGTATACGGATATCAGTTATTAGGAGTATACAGATATCACTTATTAGGAGTATACAGATATCAGTTATTAGGGGTATACAGATATCAGTTATTAGGGGTATACAGATATCACTTATTAGGAGTATACAGATATCACTTACTAGGGGTATACAGATATCACTTATTAGCAGTATACAGATATCAGTTATTAGGAGAATACAGATATCACTTATTAGGGTATACAGATATCACTTATTAGGAGAATACAGATATCACTTATTAGGGGTATACAGATATCACTTATTAGGGGTATACAGATATCACTTATTAGGAGTATACAGATATCACTTATTAGGGGTATACAGATATTACTTATTAGGAGTATACAGATATCACTTATTAGGGGTATACAGATATCAATTATTAGGGGTATACAGATATCAGTTATTAGGGGTATACAGATATCACTTATTAGGAGTATACAGATATCACTTATTAGGGGTATACGGATATCAGTTATTAGGGGTATACAGATATCACTTATTAGGGGTATACAGATATCACTTATTAGGGGTATACAGATATCACTTATTAGGGGTATACGGATATCAGTTATTAGGAGTATACAGATATCACTTATTAGGAGTATACAGATATCAGTTATTAGGGGTATACAGATATCAGTTATTAGGGGTATACAGATATCACTTATTAGGAGTATACAGATATCACTTATTAGGGGTATACAGATATCACTTATTAGCAGTATACAGATATCAGTTATTAGGAGAATACAGATATCACTTATTAGGGGTATACAGATATCACTTATTAGGAGAATACAGATATCACTTATTAGGGGTATACAGATATCACTTATTAGGGGTATACAGATATCACTTATTAGGAGTATACAGATATCACTTATTAGGGGTATACAGATATTACTTATTAGGAGTATACAGATATCACTTATTAGGGGTATACAGATATCAGTTATTAGGAGTATACAGATATCACTTATTAGGAGTATACAGATATCACTTATTAGGGGTATACAGATATCACTTATTAGGAGTATACAGATATCACTTATTAGGGGTATACAGATATCACTTATTAGAGTATACAGATATCACTTATTAGGGGTATACAGATATCATTTATTAGGAGTATACAGATATCACTTATTAGGGGTATACAGATATCACTTATTAGGAGTATACAGATATCGCTTATTAGGGGTATACAGATATCACTTATTAGGAGTATACAGATATCACTTATTAGGGTATACAGATATCACTTATTAGGAGTATACAGATATCACTTATTAGCAGTATACAGATATCAGTTATTAGGAGTATACAGATATCACTTATTAGGGGTATACAGATATCGCTTATTAGGGGTATACAGATATCAGTTATTAGGAGTATACAGATATCACTTATTAGGAGTATACAGATATCACTTATTAGGGGTATACAGATATCACTTATTAGGAGTATACAGATATCACTTATTAGGAGTATACAGATATCGCTTATTAGGGGTATACAGATATCAGTTATTAGAAGTATACAGATATCACTTATTAGGGGTATACAGATATCACTTATTAGGAGTATACAGATATCACTTATTAGGGGTATACAGATATCAGTTATTAGGAGTATACAGATATCACTTATTAGGGGTATACAGATATCACTTATTAGGGGTATACAGATATCACTTATTAGGAGTATACAGATATCACTTATTAAGGGTATACAGATATCACTTATTAGGAGTATACAGATATCACTTATTAGGAGTATACAGATATCACTTATTAGGGGTATACAGATATCACTTATTAGGAGTATACAGATATCACTTATTAGGAGTATACAGATATCACTTATTAGGGGTATACAGATATCAGTTATTAGGAGTATACAGATATCACTTATTAGGAGTATACAGATATCACTTATTAGGGGTATACAGATATCACTTATTAGGAGTATACAGATATCACTTATTAGGGGTATACAGATATCAGTTATTAGGAGTATACAGATATCACTTATTAGGAGTATACAGATATCACTTATTAGCAGTATACAGATTTCAGTTATTAGGAGTATACAGATATCACTTATTTACAGATATCACTTATTAGGAGTATACAGATATCACTTATTAGCAGTATACAGATATCAGTTATTAGGAGTATACAGATATCACTTATTAGGGGTATACAGATATCAGTTATTAGGGGTATACAGATATCACTTATTAGGGTTATACAGATATCGCTTATTAGGGGTATACAGATATCGCTTATTAGGAGTATTACAGATATCGCTTATTAGGAGTATACAGATATCGCTTATTAGGGTATACAGATATCACTTATTAGGAGTATACAGATATCACTTATTAGGGGTATACAGATATCACTTATTAGCAGTATACAGATATAAGTTATTAGAAGTATACAGATATCACTTATTAGCAGTATACAGATATCAGTTATTAGGAGTATACAGATATCGCTTATTAGGAGTATACAGATATCACTTATTAGCAGTATACAGATATCAGTTATTAGGAGTATACAGATATCACTTATTAGGGGTATACAGATCTCACTTATTAGGGGTATACAGATATCACTTATTAGGAGTATACAGATATCACTTATTAGGGGTATACAGATATCACTTATTAGCAGTATACAGATATCAGTTATTAGGAGTATACAGATATCGCTTATTAGGAGTATACAGATATCGCTTATTAGCAGTATACAGATATCAGTTATTAGGAGTATACAGATATCGCTTATTAGGGGTATACAGATATCACTTATTAGGAGTATACAGATATCACTTATTAGGGGTATACAGATATCACTTATTAGGAGTATACAGATATCACTTATTAGGAGTATACAGATATCACTTATTAGCAGTATACAGATATCACTTATTAGGAGTATACAGATATCACTTATTAGGGGTATACAGATATCACTTATTAGGAGTATACAGATATCACTTATTAGCAGTATACAGATATCACTTATTAGGAGTATACAGATATCACTTATTAGGAGTATACAGATATCAGTTATTAGCAGTATACAGATATCACTTATTAGGAGTATACAGATATCACTTATTAGGGGTATACAGATATCACTTATTAGGAGTATACAGATATCACTTATTAGGAGTATACAGATATCTCTTATTAGGGGTATACAGATATCAGTTATTAGGAGTATACAGATATCACTTATTAGGAGTATACAGATATCACTTATTAGGGGTGTACAGATATCACTTATTAGGAGTATACAGATATCTCTTATTAGGGGTATACAGATATCAGTTATTAGGAGTATACAGATATCACTTATTAGGAGTATACAGATATCACTTATTAGCAGTATACAGATATCAGTTATTAGGAGTATACAGATATCACTTATTAGGGGTATACAGATATCGCTTATTAGGGGTATACAGATATCAGTTATTAGGAGTATACAGATATCACTTATTAGGAGTATACAGATATCACTTATTAGGGGTATACAGATATCACTTATTAGGAGTATACAGATATCACTTATTAGGAGTATACAGATATCGCTTATTAGGGGTATACAGATATCAGTTATTAGAAGTATACAGATATCACTTATTAGGGGTATACAGATATCACTTATTAGGAGTATACAGATATCACTTATTAGGGGTATACAGATATCAGTTATTAGGAGTATACAGATATCACTTATTAGGGGTATACAGATATCACTTATTAGGGGTATACAGATATCACTTATTAGGAGTATACAGATATCACTTATTAAGGGTATACAGATATCACTTATTAGGAGTATACAGATATCACTTATTAGGAGTATACAGATATCACTTATTAGGGGTATACAGATATCACTTATTAGGAGTATACAGATATCACTTATTAGGAGTATACAGATATCACTTATTAGGGGTATACAGATATCAGTTATTAGGAGTATACAGATATCACTTATTAGGAGTATACAGATATCACTTATTAGGGGTATACAGATATCACTTATTAGGAGTATACAGATATCACTTATTAGGGGTATACAGATATCAGTTATTAGGAGTATACAGATATCACTTATTAGGAGTATACAGATATCACTTATTAGCAGTATACAGATTTCAGTTATTAGGAGTATACAGATATCACTTATTTACAGATATCACTTATTAGGAGTATACAGATATCACTTATTAGCAGTATACAGATATCAGTTATTAGGAGTATACAGATATCACTTATTAGGGGTATACAGATATCAGTTATTAGGGGTATACAGATATCACTTATTAGGGTTATACAGATATCGCTTATTAGGGGTATACAGATATCGCTTATTAGGAGTATACAGATATCGCTTATTAGGAGTATACAGATATCGCTTATTAGGGGTATACAGATATCACTTATTAGGAGTATACAGATATCACTTATTAGGGGTATACAGATATCACTTATTAGCAGTATACAGATATAAGTTATTAGAAGTATACAGATATCACTTATTAGCAGTATACAGATATCAGTTATTAGGAGTATACAGATATCGCTTATTAGGAGTATACAGATATCACTTATTAGCAGTATACAGATATCAGTTATTAGGAGTATACAGATATCACTTATTAGGGGTATACAGATCTCACTTATTAGGGGTATACAGATATCACTTATTAGGAGTATACAGATATCACTTATTAGGGGTATACAGATATCACTTATTAGCAGTATACAGATATCAGTTATTAGGAGTATACAGATATCGCTTATTAGGAGTATACAGATATCGCTTATTAGCAGTATACAGATATCAGTTATTAGGAGTATACAGATATCGCTTATTAGGGGTATACAGATATCACTTATTAGGAGTATACAGATATCACTTATTAGGGGTATACAGATATCACTTATTAGGAGTATACAGATATCACTTATTAGGAGTATACAGATATCACTTATTAGCAGTATACAGATATCACTTATTAGGAGTATACAGATATCACTTATTAGGGGTATACAGATATCACTTATTAGGAGTATACAGATATCACTTATTAGCAGTATACAGATATCACTTATTAGGAGTATACAGATATCACTTATTAGGAGTATACAGATATCAGTTATTAGCAGTATACAGATATCACTTATTAGGAGTATACAGATATCACTTATTAGGGGTATACAGATATCACTTATTAGGAGTATACAGATATCACTTATTAGGAGTATACAGATATCTCTTATTAGGGGTATACAGATATCAGTTATTAGGAGTATACAGATATCACTTATTAGGAGTATACAGATATCACTTATTAGGGGTGTACAGATATCACTTATTAGGAGTATACAGATATCTCTTATTAGGGGTATACAGATATCAGTTATTAGGAGTATACAGATATCACTTATTAGGAGTATACAGATATCACTTATTAGCAGTATACAGATATCAGTTATTAGGAGTATACAGATATCACTTATTTACAGATATCACTTATTAGGAGTATACAGATATCACTTATTAGCAGTATACAGATATCAGTTATTAGGAGTATACAGATATCAATTATTAGGGGTATACAGATATCAGTTATTAGGGGTATACAGATATCACTTATTAGGGGTATAGAGATATCGCTTATTAGGGGTATACAGATATCGCTTATTAGGAGTATACAGATATCGCTTATTAGGAGTATACAGATATCGCTTATTAGGGGTATACAGATATCACTTATTAGGGGTATACAGATATCAGTTATTAGGAGTATACAGATATCACTTATTAGGAGTATACAGATATCACTTATTAGGGGTATACAGATATCACTTATTAGGAGTATACAGATATCACTTATTAGGGGTATACAGATATCAGTTATTAGGAGTATACAGATATCACTTATTAGGAGTATACAGATATCACTTATTAGCAGTATACAGATTTCAGTTATTAGGAGTATACAGATATCACTTATTTACAGATATCACTTATTAGGAGTATACAGATATCACTTATTAGCAGTATACAGATATCAGTTATTAGGAGTATACAGATATCACTTATTAGGGGTATACAGATATCAGTTATTAGGGGTATACAGATATCACTTATTAGGGTTATACAGATATCGCTTATTAGGGGTATACAGATATCGCTTATTAGGAGTATACAGATATCGCTTATTAGGAGTATACAGATATCGCTTATTAGGGGTATACAGATATCACTTATTAGGAGTATACAGATATCACTTATTAGGGGTATACAGATATCACTTATTAGCAGTATACAGATATAAGTTATTAGAAGTATACAGATATCACTTATTAGCAGTATACAGATATCAGTTATTAGGAGTATACAGATATCGCTTATTAGGAGTATACAGATATCACTTATTAGCAGTATACAGATATCAGTTATTAGGAGTATACAGATATCACTTATTAGGGGTATACAGATCTCACTTATTAGGGGTATACAGATATCACTTATTAGGAGTATACAGATATCACTTATTAGGGGTATACAGATATCACTTATTAGCAGTATACAGATATCAGTTATTAGGAGTATACAGATATCGCTTATTAGGAGTATACAGATATCGCTTATTAGCAGTATACAGATATCAGTTATTAGGAGTATACAGATATCGCTTATTAGGGGTATACAGATATCACTTATTAGGAGTATACAGATATCACTTATTAGGGGTATACAGATATCACTTATTAGGAGTATACAGATATCACTTATTAGGAGTATACAGATATCACTTATTAGCAGTATACAGATATCACTTATTAGGAGTATACAGATATCACTTATTAGGGGTATACAGATATCACTTATTAGGAGTATACAGATATCACTTATTAGCAGTATACAGATATCACTTATTAGGAGTATACAGATATCACTTATTAGGAGTATACAGATATCAGTTATTAGCAGTATACAGATATCACTTATTAGGAGTATACAGATATCACTTATTAGGGGTATACAGATATCACTTATTAGGAGTATACAGATATCACTTATTAGGAGTATACAGATATCTCTTATTAGGGGTATACAGATATCAGTTATTAGGAGTATACAGATATCACTTATTAGGAGTATACAGATATCACTTATTAGGGGTGTACAGATATCACTTATTAGGAGTATACAGATATCTCTTATTAGGGGTATACAGATATCAGTTATTAGGAGTATACAGATATCACTTATTAGGAGTATACAGATATCACTTATTAGCAGTATACAGATATCAGTTATTAGGAGTATACAGATATCACTTATTTACAGATATCACTTATTAGGAGTATACAGATATCACTTATTAGCAGTATACAGATATCAGTTATTAGGAGTATACAGATATCACTTATTAGGGGTATACAGATATCAGTTATTAGGGGTATACAGATATCACTTATTAGGGGTATAGAGATATCGCTTATTAGGGGTATACAGATATCGCTTATTAGGAGTATACAGATATCGCTTATTAGGAGTATACAGATATCGCTTATTAGGGGTATACAGATATCACTTATTAGGAGTATACAGATATCACTTATTAGGGGTATACAGATATCACTTATTAGCAGTATACAGATATAAGTTATTAGGAGTATACATATATCACTTATTAGCAGTATACAGATATCAGTTATTAGGAGTATACAGATATCGCTTATTAGGAGTATACAGATATCACTTATTAGCAGTATACAGATATCAGTTATTAGGAGTATACAGATATCACTTATTAGGGGTATACAGATATCACTTATTAGGGGTATACAGATATCACTTATTAGGAGTATACAGATATCACTTATTAGGGGTATACAGATATCACTTATTAGCAGTATACAGATATCAGTTATTAGGAGTATACAGATATCGCTTATTAGGAGTATACAGATATCGCTTATTAGCAGTATACAGATATCAGTTATTAGGAGTATACAGATATCGCTTATTAGGGGTATACAGATATCACTTATTAGGAGTATACAGATATCACTTATTAGGGGTATACAGATATCACTTATTAGGAGTATACAGATATCACTTATTAGGAGTATACAGATATCACTTATTAGCAGTATACAGATATCACTTATTAGGAGTATACAGATATCACTTATTAGGGGTATACAGATATCACTTATTAGGAGTATACAGATATCACTTATTAGCAGTATACAGATATCACTTATTAGGAGTATACAGATATCACTTATTAGGAGTATACAGATATCAGTTATTAGCAGTATACAGATATCACTTATTAGGAGTATACAGATATCACTTATTAGGGGTATACAGATATCACTTATTAGGAGTATACAGATATCACTTATTAGGGGTATACAGATATCACTTATTAGGAGTATACAGATATCACTTATTAGGAGTATACAGATATCAGTTATTAGGAGTATACAGATATCACTTATTAGGGGTATACAGATATCACTTATTAGGGGTATACAGATATCACTTATTAGGGGTATACGGATATCAGTTATTAGGAGTATACAGATATCAGTTATTAGGGGTATACAGATATCACTTATTAGGGGTATACAGATATCAGTTATTAGGGGTATACAGATATCAGTTATTAGGAGTATACAGATATCACTTATTAGGGGTATACGGATATCAGTTATTAGGGGTATACAGATATCAGTTATTAGGAGTATACAGATATCACTTATTAGGGGTATACAGATATCAGTTATTAGGAGTATACAGATATCACTTATTAGGGGTATACAGTTATCAGTTATTAGGAGTATACAGATATCACTTATTAAGGGTATACAGATATCAGTTATTAGAAGTATACAGATATCACTTTTTAGGGGTATACAGATATCACTTATAAGGAGTATACAGATATCACTTATTAGGGGTATACAGATATCAGTTATTAGGAGTATACAGATATCACTTATTAGGGGTATGCAGATATCACTTATTAGGGGTATACAGATATCACTTATTAGGGGTATACAGATATCAGTTATTAGGAGTATACAGATATCACTTATTAGGGGTATACAGATATCAGTTATTAGGAGTATACAGATATCACTTATTAGGAGTATACAGATATCACTTATTAGGGGTATACGGATATCAGTTATTAGGAGTATACAGATATCGCTTATTAGGGGTATACAGATATCACTTATTAGGAGTATACAGATATCACTTATTAGGGGTATACAGATATCAGTTATTAGGGGTATACAGATATCAGTTATTAGGGGTATACAGATATCACTTATTAGGAGTATACAGATATCACTTATTAGGGGTATACGGATATCATTTATTAGGGGTATACAGATATCACTTATTAGGGGTATATAGATATCACTTATTAGGGGTATACAGATATCACTTATTAGGGGTATACGGATATCAGTTATTAGGAGTATACAGATATCACTTATTAGGGGTATACAGATATCACTTATTAGGAGTATACAGATATCACTTATTAGGGGTATACAGATATCACTTATTAGGGGTATACAGATATCACTTATTAGGAGTATACAGATATCACTTATTAGGGGTATACAGATATCACTTATTAGGAGTATACAGATATCACTTATTAGGGGTATACAGATATCACTTATTAGGGGTATACAGATATAACTTATTAGGAGTATACAGATATCACTTATTAGGGGTATACAGATATTACTTATTAGGAGTATACAGATATCACTTATTAGGGGTATACAGATATCAGTTATTAGCAGTATACAGATATCACTTATTAGGAGTATACAGATATCACTTATTAGGGGTATACAGATATCACTTATTAGGAGTATACAGATATCACTTATTAGGGGTATACAGATATCACTTATTAGGAGTATACAGATATCACTTATTAGGGGTATACAGATATCACTTATTAGGAGTATACAGATATCACTTATTAGGGGTATACAGATATCACTTATTAGGAGTATACAGATATCGCTTATTAGGGGTATACAGATATCACTTATTAGGAGTATACAGATATCACTTATTAGGGGTATACAGATATCACTTATTAGGAGTATACAGATATCACTTATTAGCAGTATACAGATATCAGTTATTAGGAGTATACAGATATCACTTATTAGGGGTATACAGATATCGCTTATTAGGGGTATACAGATATCAGTTATTAGGAGTATACAGATATCACTTATTAGGAGTATACAGATATCACTTATTAGGGGTATACAGATATCACTTATTAGGAGTATACAGATATCACTTATTAGGAGTATACAGATATCGCTTATTAGGGGTATACAGATATCACTTATTAGGGGTATACAGATATCACTTATTAGGAGTATACAGATATCACTTATTAGGGGTATACAGATATCAGTTATTAGGAGTATACAGATATCACTTATTAGGGGTATACAGATATCACTTATTAGGGGTATACAGATATCACTTATTAGGAGTATACAGATATCACTTATTAGGGGTATACAGATATCACTTATTAGGAGTATACAGATATCACTTATTAGGAGTATACAGATATCACTTATTAGGGGTATACAGATATCACTTATTAGGAGTATACAGATATCACTTATTAGGAGTATACAGATATCACTTATTAGGGGTATACAGATATCAGTTATTAGGAGTATACAGATATCACTTATTAGGAGTATACAGATATCACTTATTAGGGGTATACAGATATCACTTATTAGGAGTATACAGATATCACTTATTAGGGGTATACAGATATCAGTTATTAGGAGTATACAGATATCACTTATTAGGAGTATACAGATATCACTTATTAGCAGTATACAGATATCAGTTATTAGGAGTATACAGATATCACTTATTTACAGATATCACTTATTAGGAGTATACAGATATCACTTATTAGCAGTATACAGATATCAGTTATTAGGAGTATACAGATATCACTTATTAGGGGTATACAGATATCAGTTATTAGGGGTATACAGATATCACTTATTAGGGGTATACAGATATCGCTTATTAGGGGTATACAGATATCGCTTATTAGGAGTATACAGATATCGCTTATTAGGAGTATACAGATATCGCTTATTAGGAGTATACAGATATCACTTATTAGGGGTATACAGATTTCACTTATTAGGGGTATACAGATTTCACTTATTAGGAGTATACAGATATCACTTATTAGCAGTATACAGATATCAGTTATTAGGAGTATACAGATATCGCTTATTAGGAGTATACAGATATCACTTATTAGCAGTATACAGATATCAGTTATTAGGAGTATACAGATATCACTTATTAGGGGTATACAGATATCACTTATTAGCAGTATACAGATATCACCTATTAGGAGTATACAGATATCACTTATTAGGGGTATACAGATATCACTTATTAGGGGTATACAGATATCACTTATTAGGGGTATACAGATATCACTTATTAGGAGTATACAGATATCACTTATTAGGGGTATACAGATATCACTTATTAGCAGTATACAGATATCAGTTATTAGGAGTATACAGATATCGCTTATTAGGAGTATACAGATATCGCTTATTAGCAGTATACAGATATCAGTTATTAGGAGTATACAGATATCGCTTATTAGGGGTATACAGATATCACTTATTAGGAGTATACAGATATCACTTATTAGGGGTATACAGATATCACTTATTAGGAGTATACAGATATCACTTATTAGGAGTATACAGATATCACTTATTAGGGGTATACAGATATCACTTATTAGGGGTATACAGATATCACTTATTAGGAGTATACAGATATCACTTATTAGAAGTATACAGATATCACTTATTAGGGGTATACGGATATCACTTATTAGGAGTATACGATATCGCTTATTAGGAGTATACAGATATCACTTATTAGGGGTATACAGATATCACTTATTAGCAGTATACAGATATCACTTATTAGGAGTATACAGATATCACTTATTAGGGGTATACGGATATCACTTATTAGGAGTATACGATATCGCTTATTAGGAGTATACAGATATCACTTATTAGGAGTATACAGATATCACTTATTAGGGGTATACAGATATCAGTTATTAGGAGTATACAGATATCACTTATTAGCAGTATACAGATATCACTTATTAGGGGTATACAGATATCACTTATTAGGAGTATACAGATATCACTTATTAGGAGTATACAGATATCACTTATTAGGGGTATACAGATATCACTTATTAGGAGTATACAGATATCAGTTATTAGGGGTATACAGATATCACTTATTAGGAGTATACAGATATCACTTATTAGGGGTATACAGATATCACTTATTAGGGGTATACAGATATCACTTATTAGGAGTATACAGATATCACTTATTAGGGGTATACAGATATCACTTATTAGCAGTATACAGATATCACTTATTAGGGGTATACAGATATCAGTTATTAGGAGTATACAGATATCACTTATTAGGGTATACAGATATCACTTATTAGGGGTATACAGATATCACTTATTAGGAGTATACAGATATCACTTATTAGGAATATACAGATATCACTTATTAGGAGTATACAGATATCACTTATTAGGAGTATACAGATATCGCTTATTAGGGGTATACAGATATCAGTTATTAGGGGTATACAGATATCACTTATTAGGAGTATACAGATATCACTTATTAGGGGTATACAGATATCACTTATTAGGGGTATACAGATATCACTTATTAGGAGTATACAGATATCACTTATTAGGGGTATACAGATATCACTTATTAGCAGTATACAGATATCACTTATTAGGGGTATACAGATATCAGTTATTAGGAGTATACAGTTATCACTTATTATGGGTATACAGATATCACTTATTAGGGGTATACAGATATCACTTATTAGGGGTATACAGATATCAGTTATTAGGAGTATACAGATATCACTTATTAGGGGTATACGGATATCAGTTATTAGGAGTATACAGATATCACTTATTAGGAGTATACAGATATCACTTATTAGGGGTATACGGATATCAGTTATTAGGAGTATACAGATATCGCTTATTAGGGGTATACAGATATCACTTATTAGGAGTATACAGATATCACTTATTAGGGGTATACAGATATCAGTTATTAGGGGTATACAGATATCAGTTATTAGGGGTATACAGATATCACTTATTAGGAGTATACAGATATCACTTATTATGGGTATACGGATATCAGTTATTAGGGGTATACAGATATCACTTATTAGGGGTATACAGATATCACTTATTAGGAGTATACAGATATCACTTATTAGGAGTATACAGATATCGCTTATTAGGGGTATACAGATATCAGTTATTAGGAGTATACAGATATCACTTATTAGGGGTATACAGATATCACTTATTAGCAGTATACAGATATCACTTATTAGGGGTATACAGATATCAGTTATTAGGAGTATACAGATATCACTTATTAGGGGTATACAGATATCACTTATTAGGGGTATACAGATATCACTTATTAGGAGTATACAGATATCACTTATTAGGAGTATACAGATATCACTTATTAGGAGTATACAGATATCACTTATTAGGAGTATACAGATATCACTTATTAGGAGTATACAGATATCGCTTATTAGGGGTATACAGATTTCAGTTATTAGGAGTATACAGATATCACTTATTAGGGGTATACAGATATCACTTATTAGCAGTATACAGATATCACTTATTAGGGGTATACAGATATCGCTTATTAGGAGTATACAGATATCACTTATTAGGAGTATACAGATATCGCTTATTAGGGGTATACAGATATCAGTTATTAGGGGTATACAGATATCGCTTATTAGGGGTATACAGATATCAGTTATTAGGAGTATACAGATATCACTTGTTAGGAGTATACAGATATCACTTATTAGCAGTATACAGATATCACTTATTAGGAGTATACAGATATCACTTATTAGCAGTATACAGATATCACTTATTAGGGGTATACAGATATCACTTATTAGGAGTATACAGATATCAGTTATTAGGAGTATACAGATATCACTTATTAGGAGTATACAGATATCACTTATTAGGAGTATACAGATATCACTTATTAGGGGTATACAGATATCAGTTATTAGGGGTATACAGATATCACTTATTAGGGGTATACAGATATCACTTATTAGGAGTATACAGATATCACTTATTAGGAGTATACAGATATCAGTTATTAGGAGTATACAGATATCACTTATTAGGAGTATACAGATATCACTTATTAGGGGTATACAGATATCACTTATTAGGGGTATACGGATATCAGTTATTAGGAGTATACAGATATCACTTATTAGGAGTATACAGATATCACTTATTAGGGGTATACAGATATCAGTTATTAGGGGTATACAGATATCACTTATTAGGGGTATACAGATATCACTTATTAGGAGTATACAGATATCGCTTATTAGGAGTATACAGATATCAGTTATTAGGAGTATACAGATATCACTTATTAGGGGTATACAGATATCAGTTATTAGGAGTATACAGATATCACTTATTTGGGGTATACAGATATCAGTTATTAGGAGTATACAGATATCACTTATTAGGGGTATACAGATATCAGTTATTAGAAGTATACAGATATCACTTTTTAGGGGTATACAGATATCACTTATTAGGAGTATACAGATATCAGTTATTAGGGGTATACAGATATCAGTTATTAGGAGTATACAGTTATCACTTATTAGGGGTATACAGATATCACTTATTAGGGGTATACAGATATCACTTATTAGGGGTATACGGATATCAGTTATTAGGAGTATACAGATATCGCTTATTAGGGGTATACAGATATCACTTATTAGGAGTATACAGATATCACTTATTAGGGGTATACAGATATCAGTTATTAGGGGTATACAGATATCAGTTATTAGGGGTATACAGATATCACTTATTAGGAGTATACAGATATCACTTATTATGGGTATACGGATATCAGTTATTAGGGGTATACAGATATCACTTATTAGGGGTATACAGATATCACTTATTAGGGGCATACAGATATCACTTATTAGGGGTATACGGATATCAGTTATTAGGAGTATACAGATATCACTTATTAGGGGTATACAGATATCACTTATTAGGAGTATACAGATATCAGTTATTAGGGGTATACAGATATCACTTATTAGGAGTATACAGATATCACTTATTAGGGGTATACAGATATCACTTATTAGGGGTATACAGATATCACTTATTAGGAGTATATAGATATCACTTATTAGGGGTATACAGATATCACTTATTAGGAGTATACAGATATCACTTATTAGGAGTATACAGATATCACTTATTAGGAGTATACAGATATCACTTATTAGGAGTATACAGATATCACTTATTAGGAGTATACAGATATCGCTTATTAGGGGTATACAGATATCAGTTATTAGGAGTATACAGATATCACTTATTAGGGGTATACAGATATCACTTATTAGCAGTATACAGATATCACTTATTAGGGGTATACAGATATCAGTTATTAGGGGTATACAGATATCAGTTATTAGGGGTATACAGATATCACTTATTAGGAGTATACAGATATCACTTATTAGGAGTATACAGATATCACTTATTAGGAGTATACAGATATCAGTTATTAGGAGTATACAGATATCACTTATTAGGGGTATACAGATATCACTTATTAGGGGTATACAGATATCACTTATTAGGGGTATACGGATATCAGTTATTAGGAGTATACAGATATCACTTATTAGGAGTATACAGATATCACTTATTAGGGGTATACAGATATCAGTTATTAGGGGTATACAGATATCACTTATTAGGGGTATACAGATATCACTTATTAGGAGTATACATATATCGCTTATTAGGAGTATACAGATATCAGTTATTAGGAGTATACAGATATCACTTATTAGGGGTATACAGATATCAGTTATTAGGAGTATACAGATATCACTTATTAGGGGTATACAGATATCAGTTATTAGGAGTATACAGATATCACTTATTAGGGGTATACAGATATCAGTTATTAGAAGTATACAGATATCACTTTTTAGGGGTATACAGATATCACTTATTAGGAGTATACAGATATCAGTTATTAGGGGTATACAGATATCAGTTATTAGGAGTATACAGTTATCACTTATTAGGGGTATACAGATATCACTTATTAGGGGTATACAGATATCACTTATTAGGGGTATACAGATATCAGTTATTAGGAGTATACAGATATCACTTATTAGGGGTATACGGATATCAGTTATTAGGAGTATACAGATATCACTTATTAGGAGTATACAGATATCACTTATTAGGGGTATACGGATATCAGTTATTAGGAGTATACAGATATCGCTTATTAGGGGTATACAGATATCACTTATTAGGAGTATACAGATATCACTTATTAGGGGTATACAGATATCAGTTATTAGGGGTATACAGATATCAGTTATTAGGGGTATACAGATATCACTTATTAGGAGTATACAGATATCACTTATTATGGGTATACGGATATCAGTTATTAGGGGTATACAGATATCACTTATTAGGGGTATACAGATATCACTTATTAGGGGCATACAGATATCACTTATTAGGGGTATACGGATATCAGTTATTAGGAGTATACAGATATCACTTATTAGGGGTATACAGATATCACTTATTAGGAGTATACAGATATCAGTTATTAGGGGTATACAGATATCACTTATTAGGAGTATACAGATATCACTTATTAGGGGTATACAGATATCACTTATTAGGGGTATACAGATATCACTTATTAGGAGTATACAGATATCACTTATTAGGGGTATACAGATATCACTTATTAGGAGTATACAGATATCACTTATTAGGAGTATACAGATATCACTTATTAGGAGTATACAGATATCACTTATTAGGAGTATACAGATATCACTTATTAGGAGTATACAGATATCGCTTATTAGGGGTATACAGATATCAGTTATTAGGAGTATACAGATATCACTTATTAGGGGTATACAGATATCACTTATTAGCAGTATACAGATATCACTTATTAGGGGTATACAGATATCAGTTATTAGGGGTATACAGATATCAGTTATTAGGGGTATACAGATATCACTTATTAGGAGTATACAGATATCACTTATTATGGGTATACGGATATCAGTTATTAGGGGTATACAGATATCACTTATTAGGGGTATACAGATATCACTTATTAGGAGTATACAGATATCACTTATTAGGAGTATACAGATATCGCTTATTAGGGGTATACAGATATCAGTTATTAGGAGTATACAGATATCACTTATTAGGGGTATACAGATATCACTTATTAGCATTATACAGATATCACTTATTAGGGGTATACAGATATCAGTTATTAGGAGTATACAAATATCACTTATTAGGGGTATACAGATATCACTTATTAGGGGTATACAGATATCACTTATTAGGAGTATACAGATATAACTTATTAGGAGTATACAGATATCACTTATTAGGAGTATACAGATATCACTTATTAGGAGTATACAGATATCACTTATTAGGAGTATACAGATATCGCTTATTAGGGGTATACAGATTTCAGTTATTAGGAGTATACAGATATCACTTATTAGGGGTATACAGATATCACTTATTAGCAGTATACAGATATCACTTATTAGGGGTATACAGATATCGCTTATTAGGAGTATACAGATATCACTTATTAGGAGTATACAGATATCGCTTATTAGGGGTATACAGATATCAGTTATTAGGGGTATACAGATATCGCTTATTAGGGGTATACAGATATCAGTTATTAGGAGTATACAGATATCACTTGTTAGGAGTATACAGATATCACTTATTAGCAGTATACAGATATCACTTATTAGGAGTATACAGATATCACTTATTAGCAGTATACAGATATCACTTATTAGGGGTATACAGATATCACTTATTAGGAGTATACAGATATCAGTTATTAGGAGTATACAGATATCACTTATTAGGAGTATACAGATATCACTTATTAGGAGTATACAGATATCACTTATTAGGGGTATACAGATATCAGTTATTAGGGGTATACAGATATCACTTATTAGGGGTATACAGATATCACTTATTAGGAGTATACAGATATCACTTATTAGGAGTATACAGATATCAGTTATTAGGAGTATACAGATATCACTTATTAGGGGTATACAGATATCACCTATTAGGGGTATACAGATATCACTTATTAGGGGTATACGGATATCAGTTATTAGGAGTATACAGATATCAGTTATTAGGGGTATACAGATATCAGTTATTAGGAGTATACAGTTATCACTTATTAGGGGTATACAGATATCACTTATTAGGGGTATACATATATCACTTATTAGGGGTATACAGATATCAGTTATTAGGAGTATACAGTTATCACTTATTAGGGGTATACAGATATCACTTATTAGGGGTATACAGATATCACTTATTAGGGGTATACAGATATCAGTTATTAGGAGTATACAGATATCACTTATTAGGGGTATACGGATATCAGTTATTAGGAGTATACAGATATCACTTATTAGGAGTATACAGATATCACTTATTAGGGGTATACGGATATCAGTTATTAGGAGTATACAGATATCGCTTATTAGGGGTATACAGATATCACTTATTAGGAGTATACAGATATCACTTATTAGGGGTATACAGATATCACTTATTAGGGGTATACAGATATCAGTTATTAGGGGTATACAGATATCACTTATTAGGAGTATACAGATATCACTTATTATGGGTATACGGATATCAGTTATTAGGGGTATACAGATATCACTTATTAGGGGTATACAGATATCACTTATTAGGGGCATACAGATATCACTTATTAGGGGTATACGGATATCAGTTATTAGGAGTATACAGATATCACTTATTAGGGGTATACAGATATCACTTATTAGGAGTATACAGATATCAGTTATTAGGGGTATACAGATATCACTTATTAGGAGTATACAGATATCACTTATTAGGGGTATACAGATATCACTTATTAGTGGTATACAGATATCACTTATTAGGAGTATACAGATATCACTTATTAGGGGTATACAGATATCACTTATTAGGAGTATACAGATATCACTTATTAGGAGTATACAGATATCACTTATTAGGAGTACACAGATATCACTTATTAGGAGTATACAGATATCACTTATTAGGAGTATACAGATATCACTTATTAGGGGTATACGGATATCACTTATTAGGAGTATACGATATCGCTTATTAGGAGTATACAGATATCACTTATTAGGGGTATACAGATATTACTTATTAGGAGTATACAGATATCACTTATTTGGGGTATACAGATATCACTTATTAGGAGTATACAGATATCACTTATTAGCAGTATACAGATATCACTTATTAGGAGTATACAGATATCACTTATTAGGAGTATACAGATATCACTTATTAGGGGTATACAGATATCAGTTATTAGGAGTATACAGATATCACTTATTAGGAGTATACAGATATCACTTATTAGGAGTATACAGATATCACTTATTAGGAGTATACAGATATCACTTATTAGGAGTATACAGATATCACTTATTAGGAGTATACAGATATCGCTTATTAGGGGTATACAGATATCAGTTATTAGGAGTATACAGATATCACTTATTAGGGGTATACAGATATCACTTATTAGCAGTATACAGATATCACTTATTAGGGGTATACAGATATCGCTTATTAGGAGTATACAGATATCACTTATTAGGAGTATACAGATATCGCTTATTAGGGATATACAGATATCAGTTATTAGGGGTATACAGATATCGCTTATTAGGGGTATACAGATATCAGTTATTAGGAGTATACAGATATCACTTGTTAGGAGTATACAGATATCAATTATTAGCAGTATACAGATATCACTTATTAGGAGTATACAGATATCACTTATTAGCAGTATACAGATATCACTTATTAGGGGTATACAGATATCACTTATTAGGAGTATACAGATATCACTTATTAGGAGTATACAGATATCACTTATTAGGAGTATACAGATATCACTTATTAGGAGTATACAGATATCACTTATTAGGGGTATACAGATATCAGTTATTAGGGGTATACAGATATCACTTATTAGGGGTATACAGATATCACTTATTAGGAGTATACAGATATCACTTATTAGGAGTATACAGATATCAGTTATTAGGAGTATACAGATATCACTTATTACGGGTATACAGATATCACTTATTAGGGGTATACAGATATCACTTATTAGGGGTATACGGATATCAGTTATTAGGAGTATACAGATATCACTTATTAGGAGTATACAGATATCACTTATTAGGGGTATACAGATATCAGTTATTAGGGGTATACAGATATCACTTATTAGGGGTATACAGATATCACTTATTAGGAGTATACAGATATCGCTTATTAGGAGTATACAGATATCACTTATTAGGGGTATACAGATATCAGTTATTAGGAGTATACAGATATCACTTATTAGGGGTATACAGATATCAGTTATTAGGAGTATAGAGATATCACTTATTAGGGGTATACAGATATCAGTTATTAGAAGTATACAGATATCACTTTTTAGGGGTATACAGATATCACTTATTAGGAGTATACAGATATCAGTTATTAGGGGTATACAGATATCAGTTATTAGGAGTATACAGATATCACTTATTAGGGGTATACAGATATCACTTATTAGGGGTATACAGATATCACTTATTAGGGGTATACAGATATCAGTTATTAGGAGTATACAGATATCACTTATTAGGGGTATACGGATATCAGTTATTAGGAGTATACAGATATCACTTATTAGGAGTATACAGATATCACTTATTAGGGGTATACGGATATCAGTTATTAGGAGTATACAGATATCGCTTATTATGGGTATACAGATATCACCTATTAGGAGTATACAGATATCACTTATTAGGGGTATACAGATATCAGTTATTAGTGGTATACAGATATCAGTTATTAGGGGTATACAGATATCACTTATTAGGAGTATACAGATATCACTTATTAGGGGTATACGGATATCAGTTATTAGGAGTATACAGATATCACTTATTAGGAGTATACAGATATCACTTATTAGGGGTATACGGATATCAGTTATTACGAGTATACAGATATCGCTTATTAGGGGTATACAGATATCACTTATTAGGAGTATACAGATATCACTTATTAGGGGTATACAGATATCAGTTATTAGGGGTATACAGATATCAGTTATTAGGGGTATACAGATATCACTTATTAGGAGTATACAGATATCACTTATTATGGGTATACGGATATCAGTTATTAGGGGTATACAGATATCACTTATTAGGGGTATACAGATATCACTTATTAGGGGCATACAGATATCACTTATTAGGGGTATACGGATATCAGTTATTAGGAGTATACAGATATCACTTATTAGGGGTATACAGATATCACTTATTAGGAGTATACAGATATCAGTTATTAGGGGTATACAGATATCACTTATTAGGAGTATACAGATATCACTTATTAGGGGTATACAGATATCACTTATTAGGGGTATACAGATATCACTTATTAGGAGTATACAGATATCACTTATTAGGGGTATACAGATATCACTTATTAGGAGTATACAGATATCACTTATTAGGAGTATACAGATATCACTTATTAGGAGTATACAGATATCACTTATTAGGAGTATACAGATATCACTTATTAGGAGTATACAGATATCGCTTATTAGGGGTATACAGATATCAGTTATTAGGAGTATACAGATATCACTTATTAGGGGTATACAGATATCACTTATTAGCAGTTTACAGATATCACTTATTAGGGGTATACAGATATCGCTTATTAGGAGTATACAGATATCACTTATTAGGAGTATACAGATATCGCTTATTAGGGGTATACAGATATCAGTTATTAGGGGTATACAGATATCGCTTATTAGGGGTATACAGATATCAGTTATTAGGAGTATACAGATATCACTTGTTAGGAGTATACAGATATCACTTATTAGCAGTATACAGATATCACTTATTAGGAGTATACAGATATCACTTATTAGCAGTATACAGATATCACTTATTAGGGGTATACAGATATCACTTATTAGGAGTATACAGATATCACTTATTAGGAGTATACAGATATCACTTATTAGGAGTATACAGATATCACTTATTAGGAGTATACAGATATCACTTATTAGGGGTATACAGATATCAGTTATTAGGGGTATACAGATATCACTTATTAGGGGTATACAGATATCACTTATTAGGAGTATACAGATATCACTTATTAGGAGTATACAGATATCAGTTATTAGGAGTATACAGATATCACTTATTACGGGTATACAGATATCACTTATTAGGGGTATACAGATATCACTTATTAGGAGTATACAGATATCACTTATTAGGGGTATACAGATATCACTTATTAGGAGTATACAGATATCGCTTATTAGGAGTATACAGATATCACTTATTAGGGGTATACAGATATCAGTTATTAGGAGTATACAGATATCACTTATTAGGGGTATACAGATATCAGTTATTAGGAGTATACAGATATCACTTATTAGGGGTATACAGATATCAGTTATTAGAAGTATACAGATATCACTTTTTAGGGGTATACAGATATCACTTATTAGGAGTATACAGATATCAGTTATTAGGGGTATACAGATATCAGTTATTAGGAGTATACAGATATCACTTATTAGGGGTATACAGATATCACTTATTAGGGGTATACAGATATCACTTATTAGGGGTATACAGATATCAGTTATTAGGAGTATACAGATATCACTTATTAGGGGTATACGGATATCAGTTATTAGGAGTATACAGATATCACTTATTAGGGGTATACAGATATCACTTATTAGTAGTATACAGATATCACTTATTAGGAGTATACAGATATCACTTATTAGGGGTATACAGATATCACTTATTAGGGGTATACAGATATCACTTATTAGGAGTATACAGATATCACTTATTAGGAGTATACAGATATCACTTATTAGGGGTATACGGATATCACTTATTAGGAGTATACGATATCGCTTATTAGGAGTATACAGATATCACTTATTAGGGGTATACAGATATTACTTATTAGGAGTATACAGATATCACTTATTTGGGGTATACAGATATCACTTATTAGGAGTATACAGATATCACTTATTAGCAGTATACAGATATCACTTATTAGGAGTATACAGATATCACTTATTAGGAGTATACAGATATCACTTATTAGGGGTATACAGATATCAGTTATTAGGAGTATACAGATATCACTTATTAGGGGTATACAGATATCACTTATTAGGAGTATACAGATATCACTTATTAGGGGTATACAGATATCAGTTATTAGGAGTATACAGATATCACTTATTAGCAGTATACAGATATCACTTATTAGGGGTATACAGATATCACTTATTAGGAGTATACAGATATCACTTATTAGGAGTATACAGATATCACTTATTAGGGGTATACAGATATCACTTATTAGGAGAATACAGATATCAGTTATTAGGGGTATACAGATATCACTTATTAGGAGTATACAGATATCACTTATTAGGGGTATACAGATATCACTTATTAGGGGTATACAGATATCACTTATTAGGAGTATACAGATATCACTTATTAGGAGTATGCAGATATCACTTATTAGGGGTATACAGATATCACTTATTAGGGGTATACAGATATCACTTATTAGGGGTATACAGATATCACTTATTAGGGGTATACAGATATCACTTATTAGGAGTATACAGATATCACTTATTAGGGGTATACAGATATCACTTATTAGGAGTATACAGATATCACTTATTAGCAGTATACAGATATCAGTTATTAGGAGTATACAGATATCATTTATTAGGGGTATACAGATATCGCTTATTAGGGGTATACAGATATCAGTTATTAGGAGTATACAGATATCACTTATTAGGAGTATACAGATATCACTTATTAGGGGTATACAGATATCACTTATTAGGAGTATACAGATATCACTTATTAGGAGTATACAGATATCGCTTATTAGGGGTATACAGATATCAGTTATTAGGAGTATACAGATATCACTTATTAGGGGTATACAGATATCACTTATTAGCAGTATACAGATATCACTTATTAGGGGTATACAGATATCAGTTATTAGGAGTATACAGATATCACTTATTAGGGGTATACAGATATCACTTATTAGGGGTATACAGATATCACTTATTAGGAGTATACAGATATCACTTATTAGGAGTATACAGATATCACTTATTAGGAGTATACAGATATCACTTATTAGGAGTATACAGATATCGCTTATTAGGAGTATACAGATATCACTTATTAGGAGTATACAGATATCACTTATTAGGAGTATACAGATATCGCTTATTAGGGGTATACAGATATCAGTTATTAGGAGTATACAGTTATCACTTATTATGGGTATACAGATATCACTTATTAGGGGTATACAGATATCACTTATTAGGGGTATACAGATATCAGTTATTAGGAGTATACAGATATCACTTATTAGGGGTATACGGATATCAGTTATTAGGAGTATACAGATATCACTTATTAGGAGTATACAGATATCACTTATTAGGGGTATACGGATATCAGTTATTAGGAGTATACAGATATCGCTTATTAGGGGTATACAGATATCAGTTATTAGGAGTATACAGATATCACTTATTAGGGGTATACAGATATCACTTTTTAGCAGTATACAGATATCACTTATTAGGGGTATACAGATATCAGTTATTAGGAGTATACAGATATCACTTATTAGGGGTATACAGATATCACTTATTAGGGGTATACAGATATCACTTATTAGGAGTATACAGATATCACTTATTAGGAGTATACAGATATCACTTATTAGGAGTATACAGATATCACTTATTAGGAGTATACAGATATCACTTATTAGGAGTATACAGATATCGCTTATTAGGGGTATACAGATTTCAGTTATTAGGAGTATACAGATATCACTTATTAGGGGTATACAGATATCACTTATTAGCAGTAATAACAGATATCACTTATTAGGGGTATACAGATATCGCTTATTAGGAGTATACAGATATCACTTATTAGGAGTATACAGATATCGCTTATTAGGGGTATACAGATATCAGTTATTAGGGGTATACAGATATCGCTTATTAGGGGTATACAGATATCAGTTATTAGGAGTATACAGATATCACTTGTTAGGAGTATACAGATATCACTTATTAGCAGTATACAGATATCACTTATTAGGAGTATACAGATATCACTTATTAGCAGTATACAGATATCACTTATTAGGGGTATACAGATATCACTTATTAGGAGTATACAGATATCAGTTATTAGGAGTATACAGATATCACTTATTAGGAGTATACAGATATCACTTATTAGGAGTATACAGATATCACTTAATTAGGGGTATACAGATATCAGTTATTAGGGGTATACAGATATCACTTATTAGGGGTATACAGATATCACTTATTAGGAGTATACAGATATCACTTATTAGGAGTATACAGATATCAGTTATTAGGAGTATACAGATATCACTTATTAGGGGTATACAGATATCACTTATTAGGGGTATACAGATATCACTTATTAGGGGTATACGGATATCAGTTATTAGGAGTATACAGATATCACTTATTAGGAGTATACAGATATCACTTATTAGGGGGTATACAGATATCAGTTATTAGGGGTATACAGATATCACTTATTAGGGGTATACAGATATCACTTATTAGGAGTATACAGATATCGCTTATTAGGAGTATACAGATATCAGTTATTAGGAGTATACAGATATCACTTATTAGGGGTATAACAGATATCAGTTATTAGGAGTATACAGATATCACTTATTAGGGGTATACAGATATCAGTTATTAGGAGTATACAGATATCACTTATTAGGGGTATACAGATATCAGTTATTAGAAGTATACAGATATCACTTTTTAGGGGTATAACAGATATCACTTATTAGGAGTATACAGATATCAGTTATTAGGGTATACAGATATCAGTTATTAGGAGTATACAGATATCACTTATTAGGGGTATACAGATATCACTTATTAGGGGTATACAGATATCACTTATTAGGGGTATACAGATATCAGTTATTAGGAGTATACAGATATCACTTATTAGGGGTATACGGATATCAGTTATTAGGAGTATACAGATATCACTTATTAGGAGTATACAGATATCACTTATTAGGGGTATACGGATATCAGTATTAGGAGTATACAGATAATCGCACTTATTAGGAGGTATACAGATATCACTTATTAGGGGTATACAGATATCACTTATTAGGGGTATACAGATATCAGTCTATTAGGGGTATTACAGATATCACGTTATTAGGGGTATACAGATATCACTTATTAGGAGTATACAGATATCACTTATTATGGGTATACAGGATATCAGTTATTAGGGGTATACAGATATCACTTATTAGGGGTATACAGATATCACTTATTAGGGGTATACAGATATCACTTATTAGGGGTATACAGGATATCACGTTATTAGGAGTATACAGATATCACTTATTAGGGGTATACAGATATCACTTATTAGGAGTATACAGATATCAGTTATAGGGGTATACAGATATCACTTATTAGGAGTATACAGATATCACTTATTAGGGGTATACAGATATCACTTATTAGGGTATACAGATATCACTTATTAGGAGTATACAGATATCACTTATTAGGGGTATACAGATATCACTTATTAGGAGTATACAGATATCACTTATTAGGAGTATACAGATATCACTTATTAGGAGTACACAGATATCACTTATTAGGAGTATACAGATATCACTTATTAGGAGTATACAGATATCGCTTTATTAGGGGTATACAGATATCAGTTATTAGGAGTATACAGATATCACTTATTAGGGGTATACAGATATCACTTATTAGCAGTATACAGATATCACTTATTAGGGTATACAGATATCGCTTATTAGGAGTATACAGATATCACTTATTAGGAGTATACAGATATCGCTTATTAGGGGTATACAGATATCAGTTATTAGGGGGTATACAGATATCGCTTATTAGGGGTATACAGATATCAGTTATTAGGAGTATACAGATATCACTTGTTAGGAGTATACAGATATCACTTATTAGCAGTATACAGATATCACTTATTAGGAGTATACAGATATCACTTATTAGCAGTATACAGATATCACTTATTAGGGGTATACAGATATCACTTATTAGGAGTATACAGATATCAGTTATTAGGAGTATACAGATATCACTTATTAGGAGTATACAGATATCACTTATTAGGAGTATACAGATATCACTTATTAGGGGTATACAGATATCAGTTATTAGGGGTATACAGATATCACTTATTAGGGGTATACAGATATCACTTATTAGGAGTATACAGATATCACTTATTAGGAGTATACAGATATCAGTTATTAGGAGTATACAGATATCACTTATTACGGGTATACAGATATCACTTATTAGGGGTATACAGATATCACTTATTAGGGGTATACGGATATCAGTTATTAGGAGTATACAGATATCACTTATTAGGAGTATACAGATATCACTTATTAGGGTATACAGATATCAGTTATTAGGGGTATACAGATATCACTTATTAGGGGTATACAGATATCACTTATTAGGAGTATACAGATATCGCTTATTAGGAGTATACAGATATCACTTATTAGGGGTATACAGATATCAGTTATTAGGAGTATACAGATATCACTTATTAGGGGTATACAGATATCAGTTATTAGGAGTATAGAGATATCACTTATTAGGGGTATACAGATATCAGTTATTAGAAGTATACAGATATCACTTTTTAGGGTATACAGATATCACTTATTAGGAGTATACAGATATCAGTTATTAGGGGTATACAGATATCAGTTATTAGGAGTATACAGATATCACTATTAGGGGTATACAGATATCACTTATTAGGGTATACAGATATCACTTATTAGGGGTATACAGATATCAGTTATTAGGAGTATACAGATATCACTTATTAGGGGTATACGGATATCAGTTATTAGGAGTATACAGATATCACTTATTAGAGAGTATACAGATATCACTTATTAGGGGTATACGGATATCAGTTATTAGGAGTATACAGATATCGCTTATTATGGGTATACAGATATCACCTATTAGGAGTATACAGATATCACTTATTAGGGGTATACAGATATCAGTTATTAGTGGTATACAGATATCAGTTATTAGGGGTATACAGATATCACTTATTAGGAGTATACAGATATCACTTATTATGGGTATACGGATATCAGTTATTAGGAGTATACAGATATCACTTATTAGGGGTATACAGATATCACTTATTAGGGGCATACAGATATCACTTATTAGGGTATACGGATATCAGTTATTAGGAGTATACAGATATCACTTATTAGGGGTATACAGATATCACTTATTAGGAGTATACAGATATCAGTTATTAGGGGTATACAGATATCACTTATTAGGAGTATACAGATATCACTTATTAGGGGTATACAGATATCACTTATTAGGGGTATACAGATATCACTTATTAGGAGTATACAGATATCACTTATTAGGGGTATACAGATATCACTTATTAGGGGTATACAGATATCACTTATTAGGAGTATACAGATATCACTTATTAGGGGTATACAGATATCACTTATTAGGAGTATACAGATATCACTTATTAGCAGTATACAGATATCAGTTATTAGGAGTAAACAGATATCACTTATTAGGGGTATACAGATATCACTTATTAGGAGTATACAGATATCACTTATTAGGCGGTATACAGATATCACTTATTAGGGGTATACAGATATCAGTTATTAGGGGTATACAGATATCACTTATTAGGAGTATACAGATATCACTTATTAGGGGTATACGGATATCAGTTATTAGGAGTATACAGATATCACTTATTAGGGGTATACAGATATCACTTATTAGGAGTATACAGATATCACTTATTAGGGGTATACAGATATCAGTTATTAGGGGTATACAGATATCAGTTATTAGGGGTATACAGATATCACTTATTAGGAGTATACAGATATCACTTATTAGGGGTATACGGATATCAGTTATTAGGAGTATACAGATATCACTTATTAGGAGTATTACAGATATCACTTATTAGGAGTATACAGATATCACTTATTAGGGGTATACAGATATCACTTATTAGGGGTATACAGATATCAGTTATTAGGGGTATACAGATATCACTTATTAGGAGTATACAGATATCACTTATTAGGGGTATACAGATATCAGTTATTAGGGTTATACAGATATCGCTTATTAGGGGTATACAGATATCAGTTATTAGGAGTATACAGATATCACTTATTAGGAGTATTCAGATATCACTTATTAGCAGTATACAGATATCACTTATTAGGAGTATACAGATATCACTTATTAGGGGTATACAGATATCAGTTATTAGGAGTATACAGATATCACTTATTAGGAGTATACAGATATCACTTATTAGGGGTATACAGATATCACTTATTAGCAGTATACAGATATCACTTATTAGGGGTATACAGATATCACTTATTAGGAGTATACAGATATCAGTTATTAGGAGTATACAGATATCACTTTATTAGGAGTATGCAGATATCACTTATTTGGAGTATACAGATATCACTTATTAGGGGTATACAGATATCAGTTATTAGGGGTATACAGATATCACTTATTAGGGGTATACAGATATCACTTATTAGGAGTTTACAGATATCACTTATTAGGAGTATACAGATATCAGTTATTAGGAGTATACAGATATCACTTATTAGGGGTATACAGATATCACTTATTAGGGGTATACAGATATCACTTATTAGGGGTATACGGATATCAGTTATTAGGAGTATACAGATATCACTTATTAGGAGTATACAGATATCACTTATTAGGGGTATACAGATATCACTTATTAGGGGGTATACAGATATCACTTATTAGGGGTATACAGATATCACTTATTAGGGGTATACAGATATCACTTATTAGCAGTATACAGATATCACTTATTAGGGGTATACAGATATCAGTTATTAGGAGTATACAGATATCACTTATTAGGGGTATACAGATATCAGTTATTAGGAGTATACAGATATCACTTATTAGGGGTATACAGATATCAGTTATTAGGAGTATACAGATATCACTTATTAGGGGTATACAGATATCACTTATTAGGGGTATACAGATATCAGTTATTAGGGGTATACAGATATCACTTATTAGGGGTATACAGATATCACTTATTAGGAGTATACAGATATCAGTTATTAGGGGTATACAGATATCAGTTATTAGGAGTATACAGATATCACATATTAGGGGTATACAGATATCACTTATTAGGGGTATACAGATATCACTTATTAGGGGTATACAGATATCAGTTATTAGGAGTATACAGATATCACTTATTAGGGGTATACGGATATCAGTTATTAGGAGTATACAGATATCACGTATTAGGAGTATACAGATATCACTTATTAGGGGTATACAGATATCACTTATTAGGGGTATACAGATATCACTTATTAGGGGGTATACAGATATCACTTATTAGGGGTATACAGATATCAGTTATTAGGGGTATACAGATATCGCTTATTAGGGGTATACAGATATCACTTATTAGGAGTATACAGATATCACTTATTAGGGGTATACAGATATCAGTTATTAGGGGTATACAGATATCGCTTATTAGGGGTATACAGATGTCGCTTATTAGGAGTATACAGATATCGCTTATTAGGAGTATACAGATATCACTTATTAGGGGTATACAGATATCACTTATTAGGGGTATACAGATATCACTTATTAGGAGTATACAGATATCACTTATTAGGGGTATACAGATATCACTTATTAGCAGTATACAGATATCACTTATTAGGGGTATACAGATATCACTTATTAGGGGTATACAGATATCACTTATTAGGAGTATACAGATATCACTTATTAGGGGTATACAGATATCAGTTATTAGGGGTATACAGATATCACTTATTAGGGGTATACAGATATCACTTATTAGGAGTATACAGATATCACTTATTAGGAGTATACAGATATCACTTATTAGGAGTATACAGATATCACTTATTAGGGGTATACAGATATCACTTATTAGGGGTATACAGATATCACTTATTAGGAGTATACAGATATCACTTATTAGGGGTATACAGATATCACTTATTAGGAGTATACAGATATCACTTATTAGGAGTATACAGATATCACTTATTAGGGGTATACAGATATCACTTATTAGGAGTATACAGATATCACTTATTAGGAGTATACAGATATCACTTATTAGGGGTTATACAGATATCAGTTATTAGGAGTATACAGATATCACTTATTAGGAGTATACAGATATCACTTATTAGGGGTATACAGATATCACTTATTAGGAGTATACAGATATCACTTATTAGGGGTATACAGATATCACTTATTAGGAGTATACAGATATCACTTATTAGGAGTATACAGATATCACTTATTAGCAGTATACAGATATCAGTTATTAGGAGTATACAGATATCACTTATTTACAGATATCACTTATTAGGAGTATACAGATATCACTTATTAGCAGTATACAGATATCAGTTATTAGGAGTATACAGATATCACTTATTAGGGGTATACAGATATCAGTTATTAGGGGTATACAGATATCACTTATTAGGGTATACAGATATCGCTTATTAGGGGTATACAGATATCGCTTATTAGGAGTATACAGATATCGCTTATTAGGAGTATACAGATATCGCTTATTTGGGGTATACAGATATCACTTATTAGGAGTATACAGATATCACTTATTAGGGGTACACAGATATCACTTATTAGCAGTATACAGATATCAGTTATTAGGAGTATACAGATATCACTTATTAGCAGTATAAAGATATCAGTTATTAGGAGTATACAGATATCGCTTATTAGGAGTATACAGATATCACTTATTAGCAGTATACAGATATCAGTTATTAGGAGTATACAGATATCACTTATTAGGAGTATACAGATATCGCTTATTAGGAGTATACAGATATCACTTATTAGGAGTATACAGATATCGTTTATTAGCAGTATACAGATATCAGTTATTAGGAGTATACAGATATCGCTTATTAGGGGTATACAGATATCACTTATTAGGAGTATACAGATATCACTTATTAGGGGTATACAGATATAACTTATTAGGAGTATACAGATATCACTTATTAGGAGTATACAGATATCACTTATTAGGGGTATACAGATATCACTTATTAGGGGTATACAGATATCACTTATTAGGAGTATACAGATATCACTTATTAGGAGTATACAGATATCACTTATTAGGGGTATACGGATATCACTTATTAGGAGTATACGATATCGCTTATTAGGAGTATACAGATATCACTTATTAGGGGTATACAGATATCACTTATTAGGGGTATACAGATATCACTTATTAGGAGTATACAGATATCACTTATTAGGGGTATACAGATATCACTTATTAGGAGTATACAGATATCACTTATTAGCAGTATACAGATATCAGTTATTAGGAGTATACAGATATCACTTATTAGGGGTATACAGATATCGCTTATTAGGGGTATACAGATATCAGTTATTAGGAGTATACAGATATCACTTATTAGGAGTATACAGATATCACTTATTAGGGGTATACAGATATCACTTATTAGGAGTATACAGATATCACTTATTAGGAGTATACAGATATCGCTTATTAGGGGTATACAGATATCAGTTATTAGGAGTATACAGATATCACTTATTAGGGGTATACAGATATCACTTATTAGCAGTATACAGATATCACTCATTATTGGTATACAGATATCAGTTATTAATAGGAGTATACAGATATCACTTATTAGGGGTATACAGATATCACTTATTAGGGGTATACAGATATCACTTATTAGGAGTATACAGATATCGCTTATTAGGGGTATACAGATATCACTTATTAGGAGTATACAGATATCACTTATTAGGGGTATACAGATATCACTTATTAGGAGTATACAGATATCGCTTATTAGGGGTATACAGATATCAGTTATTAGGAGTATACAGATATCACTTATTAGGGGTATACAGATATCACTTATTAGCAGTATACAGATATCACTCATTATTGGTATACAGATATCAGTTATTAGGAGTATACAGATATCACTTATTAGGGGTATACAGATATCACTTATTAGGGGTATACAGATATCACTTATTAGGAGTATACAGATATCGCTTATTAGGGGTATACAGATATCACTTATTAGGAGTATACAGATATCACTTATTAGGGGTATACAGATATCACTTATTAGGAGTATACAGATATCACTTATTAGGAGTATACAGATATCACTTATTAGGGGTATACAGATATCACTTATTAGGGATATACAGATATCACTTATTAGGAGTATACAGATATCACTTATTAGGAGTATACAGATATCACTTATTAGGGGTATACAGATATCACTTATTAGGGGTATACAGATATCACTTATTAGGAGTATACAGATATCGCTTATTAGGGGTATACAGATATCACTTATTAGGAGTATACAGATATCACTTATTAGGGGTATACAGATATCACTTATTAGGAGTATACAGATATCACTTATTAGGAGTATACAGATATCACTTATTAGGGGTATACAGATATCACTTATTAGGGATATACAGATATCACTTATTAGGAGTATACAGATATCACTTATTAGGAGTATACAGATATCACTTATTAGGGGTATACGGATATCACTTATTAGGAGTATACGATATCGCTTATTAGGAGTATACAGATATCACTTATTAGGGGTATACAGATATCACTTATTAGGAGTATACAGATATCACTTATTTGGGGTATACAGATATCACTTATTAGGAGTATACAGATATCACTTATTAGCAGTATACAGATATCACCTATTAGGAGTATACAGATATCACTTATTAGGAGTATACAGATATCACTTATTAGGGGTATACAGATATCAGTTATTAGGAGTATACAGATATCACTTATTAGGGGTATACAGATATCACTTATTAGGAGTATACAGATATCACTTATTAGGGGTATACAGATATCAGTTATTAGGAGTATACAGATATCACTTATTAGCAGTATACAGATATCACTTATTAGGGGTATACAGATATCACTTATTAGGAGTATACAGATATCACTTATTAGGAGTATACAGATATAACTTATTAGGGGTATACAGATATCACTTATTAGGAGTATACAGATATCAGTTATTAGGGGTATACAGATATCACTTATTAGGAGTATACAGATATCACTTATTAGGGGTATACAGATATCACTTATTAGGAGTATACAGATATCACTTATTAGGAGTATACAGATATCACTTATTAGGGGTATACAGATATCAGTTATTAGGGGTATACAGATATCAGTTATTAGGGGTATACAGATATCACTTATTAGGAGTATACAGATATCACTTATTATGGGTATACGGATATCAGTTATTAGGGGTATACAGATATCACTTATTAGGGGTATACAGATATCAGTTATTAGGGGTATACAGATATCAGTTATTAGCAGTATACAGATATCACTTATTAGGGGTATACAGATATCAGTTATTAGGAGTATACAGATATCACTTATTAGGGGTATACAGATATCACTTATTAGGGGTATACAGATATCACTTATTAGGAGTATACAGATATCACTTATTAGGGGTATACAGATATCACTTATTAGGGGTATACAGATATCACTTATTAGGAGTATACAGATATCACTTATTAGGAGTATACAGATATCACTTATTAGGAGTATACAGATATCACTTATTAGGAGTATACAGATATCACTTATTAGGAGTATACAGATATCGCTTATTAGGGGTATACAGATTTCAGTTATTAGGAGTATACAGATATCACTTATTAGGGGTATACAGATATCACTTATTAGCAGTATACAGATATCACTTATTAGGGGTATACAGATATCGCTTATTAGGAGTATACAGATATCACTTATTAGGAGTATACAGATATCGCTTATTAGGGGTATACAGATATCAGTTATTAGGGGTATACAGATATCACTTATTAGCAGTATACAGATATCACTTATTAGGGGTATACAGATATCGCTTATTAGGAGTATACAGATATCACTTATTAGGAGTATACAGATATCGCTTATTAGGGGTATACAGATATCAGTTATTAGGAGTATACAGATATCACTTGTTAGGAGTATACAGATATCACTTATTAGCAGTATACAGATATCACTTATTAGGAGTATACAGATATCACTTATTAGCAGTATACAGATATCACTTATTAGGGGTATACAGATATCACTTATTAGGAGTATACAGATATCACTTATTAGGAGTATACAGATATCACTTATTAGGAGTATACAGATATCACTTATTAGGAGTATACAGATATCACTTATTAGGGGTATACAGATATCAGTTATTAGGGGTATACAGATATCACTTATTAGGGGTATACAGATATCACTTATTAGGAGTATACAGATATCACTTATTAGGAGTATACAGATATCAGTTATTAGGAGTATACAGATATCACTTATTAGGGGTATACAGATATCACTTATTAGGGGTATACAGATATCACTTATTAGGGGTATACGGATATCAGTTATTAGGAGTATACAGATATCACTTATTAGGAGTATACAGATATCACTTATTAGGGGTATACAGATATCAGTTATTAGGAGTATACAGATATCACTTATTAGCAGTATACAGATATCACTTATTAGGGGTATACAGATATCACTTATTAGGAGTATACAGATATCACTTATTAGGAGTATACAGATATCACTTATTAGGGGTATACAGATATCACTTATTAGAAGTATACAGATATCAGTTATTAGGGGTATACAGATATCACTTATTAGGAGTATACAGATATCACTTATTAGGGGTATACAGATATCACTTATTAGGAGTATACAGATATCACTTATTAGGAGTATACAGATATCACTTATTAGGGGTATACAGATATCAGTTATTAGGGGTATACAGATATCAGTTATTAGGGGTATACAGATATCACTTATTAGGAGTATACAGATATCACTTATTATGGGTATACGGATATCAGTTATTAGGGGTATACAGATATCACTTATTAGGGGTATACAGATATCAGTTATTAGGGGTATACAGATATCAGTTATTAGCAGTATACAGATATCACTTATTAGGGGTATACAGATATCAGTTATTAGGAGTATACAGATATCACTTATTAGGGGTATACAGATATCACTTATTAGGGGTATACAGATATCACTTATTAGGAGTATACAGATATCACTTATTAGGGGTATACAGATATCACTTATTAGGGGTATACAGATATCACTTATTAGGAGTATACAGATATCACTTATTAGGAGTATACAGATATCACTTATTAGGAGTATACAGATATCACTTATTAGGAGTATACAGATATCACTTATTAGGAGTATACAGATATCGCTTATTAGGGGTATACAGATTTCAGTTATTAGGAGTATACAGATATCACTTATTAGGGGTATACAGATATCACTTATTAGCAGTATACAGATATCACTTATTAGGGGTATACAGATATCGCTTATTAGGAGTATACAGATATCACTTATTAGGAGTATACAGATATCGCTTATTAGGGGTATACAGATATCAGTTATTAGGGGTATACAGATATCGCTTATTAGGGGTATACAGATATCAGTTATTAGGAGTATACAGATATCACTTGTTAGGAGTATACAGATATCACTTATTAGCAGTATACAGATATCACTTATTAGGAGTATACAGATATCACTTATTAGCAGTATACAGATATCACTTATTAGGGGTATACAGATATCACTTATTAGGAGTATACAGATATCAGTTATTAGGAGTATACAGATATCACTTATTAGGAGTATACAGATATCACTTATTAGGAGTATACAGATATCACTTATTAGGGGTATACAGATATCAGTTATTAGGGGTATACAGATATCACTTATTAGGGGTATACAGATATCACTTATTAGGAGTATACAGATATCACTTATTAGGAGTATACAGATATCAGTTATTAGGAGAATACAGATATCACTTATTAGGGGTATACAGATATCACTTATTAGGGGTATACAGATATCACTTATTAGGGGTATACGGATATCAGTTATTAGGAGTATACAGATATCACTTATTAGGAGTATACAGATATCACTTATTAGGGGTATACAGATATCAGTTATTAGGGGTATACAGATATCACTTATTAGGGGTATACAGATATCACTTATTAGGAGTATACAGATATCGCTTATTAGGAGTATACAGATATCAGTTATTAGGAGTATACAGATATCACTTATTAGGGGTATACAGATATCAGTTATTAGGAGTATACAGATATCACTTATTAGGGGTATACAGATATCAGTTATTAGGAGTATACAGATATCACTTATTAGGGGTATACAGATATCCGTTATTAGAAGTATACAGATATCACTTTTTAGGGGTATACAGATATCACTTATTAGGAGTATACAGATATCAGTTATTAGGGGTATACAGATATCAGTTATTAGGAGTATACAGTTATCACTTATTAGGGGTATACAGATATCACTTATTAGGGGTATACAGATATCACTTATTAGGGGTTTACAGATATCAGTTATTAGGAGTATACAGATATCACTTATTAGGGGTATACGGATATCAGTTATTAGGAGTATACAGATATCACTTATTAGAAGTATACAGATATCACTTATTAGGGGTATACGGATATCAGTTATTAGGAGTATACAGATATCGCTTATTAGGGGTATACAGATATCACTTATTAGGAGTATACAGATATCACTTATTAGGGGTATACAGATATCAGTTATTAGGGGTATACAGATGTCAGTTATTAGGGGTATACAGATATCACTTATTAGGAGTATACAGATATCACTTATTAGGGGTATACAGATATCACTTATTAGGGGCATACAGATATCACTTATTAGGGGTATACGGATATCAGTTATTAGGAGTATACAGATATCACTTATTAGGGGTATACAGATATCACTTATTAGGAGTATACAGATATCACTTATTAGGGGTATACAGATATAACTTATTAGGAGTATACAGATATCACTTATTAGGGGTATACAGATATCACTTATTAGGGGTATACAGATATCACTTATTAGGAGTATACAGATATCACTTATTAGGGGTATACAGATATCACTTATTAGGAGTATACAGATATCACTTATTAGGAGTATACAGATATCACTTATTAGGAGTATACAGATATCACTTATTAGGAGTATACAGATATCACTTATTAGGAGTATACAGATATCACTTATTAGGGGTATACAGATATCACTTATTAGGAGTATACAGATATCACTTATTAGGAGTATACAGATATCACTTATTAGGGGTATACAGATATCAGTTATTAGGAGTATACAGATATCACTTTTTAGGAGTATACAGATATCACTTATTAGGGGTATACAGATATCACTTATTAGGAGTATACAGATATCACTTATTAGGGGTATACAGATATCAGTTATTAGGAGTATACAGATATCACTTATTAGGAGTATACAGATATCACTTATTAGCAGTATACAGATATCAGTTATTAGGAGTATACAGATATCACTTATTTACAGATATCACTTATTAGGAGTATACAGATATCACTTATTAGCAGTATACAGATATCAGTTATTAGGAGTATACAGATATCACTTATTAGGGGTATACAGATGTCAGTTATTAGGGGTATACAGATATCACTTATTAGGGGTATACAGATATCGCTTATTAGGGGTATACAGATATCGCTTATTAGGAGTATACAGATATCACTTATTAGCAGTATACAGATATCAGTTATTAGGAGTATACAGATATCACTTATTAGGGGTATACAGATATCACTTATTAGCAGTATACAGATATCAGTTATTAGGAGTATACAGATATCACCTATTAGGAGTATACAGATATCACTTATTAGGGGTATACAGATATCACTTATTAGGGGTATACAGATATCACTTATTAGGGGTATACAGATATCACTTATTAGGAGTATACAGATATCACTTATTAGGGGTATACAGATATCACTTATTAGCAGTATACAGATATCAGTTATTAGGAGTATACAGATATCGCTTATTAGGAGTATACAGATATCGCTTATTAGCAGTATACAGATATCAGTTATTAGGAGTATACAGATATCGCTTATTAGGGGTATACAGATATCACTTATTAGGAGTATACAGATATCACTTATTAGGGGTATACAGATATCACTTATTAGGAGTATACAGATATCACTTATTAGGAGTATACAGATATCACTTATTAGGGGTATACAGATATCACTTATTAGGGGTATACAGATATCACTTATTAGGAGTATACAGATATCACTTATTAGGAGTATACAGATATCACTTATTAGGGGTATACGGAAATCACTTATTAGGAGTATACGATATCGCTTATTAGGAGTATACAGATATCACTTATTAGGGGTATACAGATATCACTTATTAGGGGTATACAGATATCACTTATTAGGAGTATACAGATATCACTTATTAGGGGTATACAGATATCACTTATTAGGAGTATACAGATATCACTTATTAGCAGTATACAGATATCAGTTATTAGGAGTATACAGATATCACTTATTAGGGGTATACAGATATCGCTTATTAGGGGTATACAGATATCAGTTATTAGGAGTATACAGATATCACTTATTAGGAGTATACAGATATCACTTATTAGGGGTATACAGATATCACTTATTAGGAGTATACAGATATCACTTATTAGGAGTATACAGATATCGCTTATTAGGGGTATACAGATATCAGTTATTAGGAGTATACAGATATCACTTATTAGGGGTATACAGATATCACTTATTAGCAGTATACAGATATCACTCATTATTGGTATACAGATATCAGTTATTAGGAGTATACAGATATCACTTATTAGGGGTATACAGATATCACTTATTAGGGGTATACAGATATCACTTATTAGGAGTATACAGATATCGCTTATTAGGGGTATACAGATATCACTTATTAGGAGTATACAGATATCACTTATTAGGGGTATACAGATATCACTTATTAGGAGTATACAGATATCGCTTATTAGGGGTATACAGATATCAGTTATTAGGAGTATACAGATATCACTTATTAGGGGTATACAGATATCACTTATTAGCAGTATACAGATATCACTCATTATTGGTATACAGATATCAGTTATTAGGAGTATACAGATATCACTTATTAGGGGTATACAGATATCACTTATTAGGGGTATACAGATATCACTTATTAGGAGTATACAGATATCGCTTATTAGGGGTATACAGATATCACTTATTAGGAGTATACAGATATCACTTATTAGGGGTATACAGATATCACTTATTAGGAGTATACAGATATCACTTATTAGGAGTATACAGATATCACTTATTAGGGGTATACAGATATCACTTATTAGGGATATACAGATATCACTTATTAGGAGTATACAGATATCACTTATTAGGAGTATACAGATATCACTTATTAGGGGTATACGGATATCACTTATTAGGAGTATACGATATCGCTTATTAGGAGTATACAGATATCACTTATTAGGGGTATACAGATATCACTTATTAGGAGTATACAGATATCACTTATTTGGGGTATACAGATATCACTTATTAGGAGTATACAGATATCACTTATTAGGAGTATACAGATATCACTTATTAGGAGTATACAGATATCGCTTATTAGGGGTATACAGATTTCAGTTATTAGGAGTATACAGATATCACTTATTAGGGGTATACAGATATCACTTATTAGCAGTATACAGATATCACTTATTAGGGGTATACAGATATCACTTATTAGGAGTATACAGATATCGCTTATTAGGGGTATACAGATATCAGTTATTAGGGGTATACAGATATCGCTTATTAGGGGTATACAGATATCAGTTATTAGGAGTATACAGATATCACTTGTTAGGAGTATACAGATATCACTTATTAGCAGTATACAGATATCACTTATTAGGAGTATACAGATATCACTTATTAGCAGTATACAGATATCACTTATTAGGGGTATACAGATATCACTTATTAGGAGTATACAGATATCAGTTATTAGGAGTATACAGATATCACTTATTAGGAGTATACAGATATCACTTATTAGGAGTATACAGATATCACTTATTAGGGGTATACAGATATCAGTTATTAGGGGTATACAGATATCACTTATTAGGGGTATACAGATATCACTTATTAGGAGTATACAGATATCACTTATTAGGAGTATACAGATATCAGTTATTAGGAGTATACAGATATCACTTATTAGGGGTATACAGATATCACTTATTAGGGGTATACAGATATCACTTATTAGGGGTATACGGATATCAGTTATTAGGAGTATACAGATATCACTTATTAGGAGTATACAGATATCACTTATTAGGGGTATACAGATATCAGTTATTAGGGGTATACAGATATCACTTATTAGGGGTGTACAGATATCACTTATTAGGAGTATACAGATATCGCTTATTAGGAGTATACAGATATCAGTTATTAGGAGTATACAGATATCACTTATTAGGGGTATACAGATATCAGTTATTAGGAGTATACAGATATCACTTATTAGGGGTATACAGATATCAGTTATTAGGAGTATACAGATATCACTTATTAGGGGTATACAGATATCCGTTATTAGAAGTATACAGATATCACTTTTTAGGGGTATACAGATATAACTTATTAGGAGTATACAGATATCAGTTATTAGGGGTATACAGATATCAGTTATTAGGAGTATACAGTTATCACTTATTAGGGGTATACAGATATCACTTATTAGGGGTTTACAGATATCAGTTATTAGGAGTATACAGATATCACTTATTAGGGGTATACGGATATCAGTTATTAGGAGTATACAGATATCACTTATTAGGAGTATACAGATATCACTTATTAGGGGTATACGGATATCAGTTATTAGGAGTATACAGATATCGCTTATTAGGGGTATACAGATATCACTTATTAGGAGTATACAGATATCACTTATTAGGGGTATACAGATATCAGTTATTAGGGGTATACAGATATCAGTTATTAGGGGTATACAGATATCACTTATTAGGAGTATACAGATATCACTTATTAGGAGTATACAGATATCACTTATTAGGGGTATACAGATATCACTTATTAGGGATATACAGATATCACTTATTAGGAGTATACAGATATCACTTATTAGGAGTATACAGATATCACTTATTAGGGGTATACGGATATCACTTATTAGGAGTATACGATATCGCTTATTAGGAGTATACAGATATCACTTATTAGGGGTATACAGATATCACTTATTAGGAGTATACAGATATCACTTATTTGGGGTATACAGATATCAGTTATTAGGGGTATACAGATATCACTTATTAGGAGTATACAGATATCACTTATTATGGGTATACGGATATCAGTTATTAGGGGTATACAGATATCACTTATTAGGGGTATACAGATATCACTTATTAGGAGTATACAGATATCACTTATTAGGGGTATACAGATATCACTTATTAGGAGTATACAGATATCACTTATTAGCAGTATACAGATATCAGTTATTAGGAGTATACAGATATCACTTATTAGGGGTATACAGATATCGCTTATTAGGGGTATACAGATATCAGTTATTAGGAGTATACAGATATCACTTATTAGGAGTATACAGATATCACTTATTAGGGGTATACAGATATCACTTATTAGGAGTATACAGATATCACTTATTAGGAGTATACAGATATCGCTTATTAGGGGTATACAGATATCAGTTATTAGGAGTATACAGATATCACTTATTAGGAGTATACAGATATCACTTATTAGGGGTATACAGATATCACTTATTAGGAGTATACAGATATCACTTATTAGGAGTATACAGATATCGCTTATTAGGGGTATACAGATATCAGTTATTAGGAGTATACAGATATCACTTATTAGGGGTATACAGATATCACTTATTAGCAGTATACAGATATCACTCATTATTGGTATACAGATATCAGTTATTAGGAGTATACAGATATCACTTATTAGGGGTATACAGATATCACTTATTAGGGGTATACAGATATCACTTATTAGGAGTATACAGATATCGCTTATTAGGGGTATACAGATATCACTTATTAGGAGTATACAGATATCACTTATTAGGGGTATACAGATATCACTTATTAGGAGTATACAGATATCGCTTATTAGGGGTATACAGATATCAGTTATTAGGAGTATACAGATATCACTTATTAGGGGTATACAGATATCACTTATTAGCAGTATACAGATATCACTCATTATTGGTATACAGATATCAGTTATTAGGAGTATACAGATATCACTTATTAGGGGTATACAGATATCACTTATTAGGGGTATACAGATATCACTTATTAGGAGTATACAGATATCGCTTATTAGGGGTATACAGATATCACTTATTAGGAGTATACAGATATCACTTATTAGGGGTATACAGATATCACTTATTAGGAGTATACAGATATCACTTATTAGGAGTATACAGATATCACTTATTAGGGGTATACAGATATCACTTATTAGGGATATACAGATATCACTTATTAGGAGTATACAGATATCACTTATTAGGAGTATACAGATATCACTTATTAGGGGTATACGGATATCACTTATTAGGAGTATACGATATCGCTTATTAGGAGTATACAGATATCACTTATTAGGGGTATACAGATATCACTTATTAGGAGTATACAGATATCACTTATTTGGGGTATACAGATATCACTTATTAGGAGTATACAGATATCACTTATTAGCAGTATACAGATATCACCTATTAGGAGTATACAGATATCACTTATTAGGAGTATACAGATATCACTTATTAGGGGTATACAGATATCAGTTATTAGGAGTATACAGATATCACTTATTAGGGGTATACAGATATCACTTATTAGGAGTATACAGATATCACTTATTAGGGGTATACAGATATCAGTTATTAGGAGTATACAGATATCACTTATTAGCAATATACAGATATCACTTATTAGGGGTATACAGATATCACTTATTAGGAGTATACAGATATCACTTATTAGGAGTATACAGATATCACTTATTAGGGGTATACAGATATCACTTATTAGGAGTATACAGATATCACTTATTAGGAGTATACAGATATCACTTATTAGGGGTATACAGATATCAGTTATTAGGGGTATACAGATATCGGTTATTAGGGGTATACAGATATCACTTATTAGGAGTATACAGATATCACTTATTATGGGTATACGGATATCAGTTATTAGGGGTATACAGATATCACTTATTAGGGGTATACAGATATCAGTTATTAGGGGTATACAGATATCAGTTATTAGCAGTATACAGATATCACTTATTAGGGGTATACAGATATCAGTTATTAGGAGTATACAGATATCACTTATTAGGGGTATACAGATATCACTTATTATGGGTATACAGATATCACTTATTAGGAGTATACAGATATCACTTATTAGGAGTATACAGATATCACTTATTAGGAGTATACAGATATCACTTATTAGGAGTATACAGATATCACTTATTAGGAGTATACAGATATCGCTTATTAGGGGTATACAGATTTCAGTTATTAGGAGTATACAGATATCACTTATTAGGGGTATACAGATATCACTTATTAGCAGTATACAGATATCACTTATTAGGGGTATACAGATATCACTTATTAGGAGTATACAGATATCGCTTATTAGGGGTATACAGATATCAGTTATTAGGGGTATACAGATATCGCTTATTAGGGGTATACAGATATCAGTTATTAGGAGTATACAGATATCACTTGTTAGGAGTATACAGATATCACTTATTAGCAGTATACAGATATCACTTATTAGGAGTATACAGATATCACTTATTAGCAGTATACAGATATCACTTATTAGGGGTATACAGATATCACTTATTAGGAGTATACAGATATCAGTTATTAGGAGTATACAGATATCACTTATTAGGAGTATACAGATATCACTTATTAGGAGTATACAGATATCACTTATTAGGGGTATACAGATATCAGTTATTAGGGGTATACAGATATCACTTATTAGGGGTATACAGATATCACTTATTAGGAGTATACAGATATCACTTATTAGGAGTATACAGATATCAGTTATTAGGAGTATACAGATATCACTTATTAGGGGTATACAGATATCACTTATTAGGGGTATACAGATATCACTTATTAGGGGTATACGGATATCAGTTATTAGGAGTATACAGATATCACTTATTAGGAGTATACAGATATCACTTATTAGGGGTATACAGATATCAGTTATTAGGGGTATACAGATATCACTTATTAGGGGTGTACAGATATCACTTATTAGGAGTATACAGATATCGCTTATTAGGAGTATACAGATATCAGTTATTAGGAGTATACAGATATCACTTATTAGGGGTATACAGATATCAGTTATTAGGAGTATACAGATATCACTTATTAGGGGTATACAGATATCAGTTATTAGGAGTATACAGATATCACTTATTAGGGGTATACAGATATCCGTTATTAGAAGTATACAGATATCACTTTTTAGGGGTATACAGATATCACTTATTAGGAGTATACAGATATCAGTTATTAGGGGTATACAGATATCAGTTATTAGGAGTATACAGTTATCACTTATTAGGGGTATACAGATATCACTTATTAGGGGTATACAGATATCACTTATTAGGGGTTTACAGATATCAGTTATTAGGAGTATACAGATATCACTTATTAGGGGTATACGGATATCAGTTATTAGGAGTATACAGATATCACTTATTAGAGTATACAGATATCACTTATTAGGGGTATACGGATATCAGTTATTAGGAGTATACAGATATCGCTTATTAGGGGTATACAGATATCACTTATTAGGAGTATACAGATATCACTTATTAGGGGTATACAGATATCAGTTATTAGGGGTATACAGATATCACTTATTAGGAGTATACAGATATCACTTATTAGGAGTATACAGATATCACTTATTAGGGGTATACAGATATCACTTATTAGGGATATACAGATATCACTTATTAGGAGTATACAGATATCACTTATTAGGAGTATACAGATATCACTTATTAGGGGTATACGGATATCACTTATTAGGAGTATACAGATATCACTTATTTGGGGTATACAGATATCAGTTATTAGGGGTATACAGATATCACTTATTAGGAGTATACAGATATCACTTATTATGGGTATACGGATATCAGTTATTAGGGGTATACAGATATCACTTATTAGGGGTATACAGATATCACTTATTAGGGGTATACAGATATCACTTATTAGGAGTATACAGATATCACTTATTTGGGGTATACAGATATCAGTTATTAGGGGTATACAGATATCACTTATTAGGAGTATACAGATATCACTTATTATGGGTATACGGATATCAGTTATTAGGGGTATACAGATATCACTTATTAGGGGTATACAGATATCACTTATTAGGGGTATACAGATATCACTTATTAGGAGTATACAGATATCACTTATTAGGGGTATACAGATATCACTTATTAGGAGTATACAGATATCACTTATTAGGAGTATACAGATATCACTTATTAGGGGTATACAGATATCACTTATTAGGGATATACAGATATCACTTATTAGGAGTATACAGATGTCACTTATTAGGAGTATACAGATATCACTTATTAGGGGTATACGGATATCACTTATTAGGAGTATACGATATCGCTTATTAGGAGTATACAGATATCACTTATTAGGGGTATACAGATATCACTTATTAGGAGTATACAGATATCACTTATTTGGGGTATACAGATATCACTTATTAGGAGTATACAGATATCACTTATTAGCAGTATACAGATATCACCTATTAGGAGTATACAGATATCACTTATTAGGAGTATACAGATATCACTTATTAGGGGTATACAGATATCAGTTATTAGGAGTATACAGATATCACTTATTAGGGGTATACAGATATCACTTATTAGGAGTATACAGATATCACTTATTAGGGGTATACAGATATCAGTTATTAGGAGTATACAGATATCACTTATTAGCAATATACAGATATCACTTATTAGGGGTATACAGATATCACTTATTAGGAGTATACAGATATCACTTATTAGGAGTATACAGATATCACTTATTAGGGGTATACAGATATCACTTATTAGGAGTATACAGATATCAGTTATTAGGGGTATACAGATATCACTTATTAGGAGTATACAGATATCACTTATTAGGGGTATACAGATATCACTTATTAGGAGTATACAGATATCACTTATTAGGAGTATACAGATATCACTTATTAGGGGTATACAGATATCAGTTTTTAGGGGTATACAGATATCGGTTATTAGGGGTATACAGATATCACTTATTAGGAGTATACAGATATCACTTATTATGGGTATACGGATATCAGTTATTAGGGGTATACAGATATCACTTATTAGGGGTATACAGATATCAGTTATTAGGGGTATACAGATATCAGTTATTAGCAGTATACAGATATCACTTATTAGGGGTATACAGATATCAGTTATTAGGAGTATACAGATATCACTTATTAGGGGTATACAGATATCACTTATTAGGGGTATACAGATATCACTTATTAGGAGTATACAGATATCACTTATTAGGGGTATACAGATATCACTTATTAGGGGTATACAGATATCACTTATTAGGAGTATACAGATATCACTTATTAGGAGTATACAGATATCACTTATTAGGAGTATACAGATATCACTTATTAGGAGTATACAGATATCACTTATTAGGAGTATACAGATATCGCTTATTAGGGGTATACAGATTTCAGTTATTAGGAGTATACAGATATCACTTATTAGGGGTATACAGATATCACTTATTAGCAGTATACAGATATCACTTATTAGGGGTATACAGATATCGCTTATTAGGAGTATACAGATATCACTTATTAGGAGTATACAGATATCGCTTATTAGGGGTATACAGATATCAGTTATTAGGGGTATACAGATATCGCTTATTAGGGGTATACAGATATCAGTTATTAGGAGTATACAGATATCACTTGTTAGGAGTATACAGATATCACTTATTAGCAGTATACAGATATCACTTATTAGGAGTATACAGATATCACTTATTAGCAGTATACAGATATCACTTATTAGGGGTATACAGATATCACTTATTAGGAGTATACAGATATCAGTTATTAGGAGTATACAGATATCACTTATTAGGAGTATACAGATATCACTTATTAGGAGTATACAGATATCACTTATTAGGGGTATACAGATATCAGTTATTAGGGGTATACAGATATCACTTATTAGGGGTATACAGATATCACTTATTAGGAGTATACAGATATCACTTATTAGGAGTATACAGATATCAGTTATTAGGAGTATACAGATATCACTTATTAGGGGTATACAGATATCACTTATTAGGGGTATACAGATATCACTTATTAGGGGTATACGGATATCAGTTATTAGGAGTATACAGATATCACTTATTAGGAGTATACAGATATCACTTATTAGGGGTATACAGATATCAGTTATTAGGGGTATACAGATATCACTTATTAGGGGTGTACAGATATCACTTATTAGGAGTATACAGATATCGCTTATTAGGAGTATACAGATATCAGTTATTAGGAGTATACAGATATCACTTATTAGGGGTATACAGATATCAGTTATTAGGAGTATACAGATATCACTTATTAGGGGTATACAGATATCAGTTATTAGGAGTATACAGATATCACTTATTAGGGGTATACAGATATCCGTTATTAGAAGTATACAGATATCACTTTTTAGGGGTATACAGATATCACTTATTAGGAGTATACAGATATCAGTTATTAGGGGTATACAGATATCAGTTATTAGGAGTATACAGTTATCACTTATTAGGGGTATACAGATATCAGTTATTAGGAGTATACAGATATCACTTATTAGGGGTATACGGATATCAGTTATTAGGAGTATACAGTTATCACTTATTAGGGGTTTACAGATATCAGTTATTAGGAGTATACAGAAATCACTTATTAGGGGTATACGGATATCAGTTATTAGGAGTATACAGATATCACTTATTAGGAGTATACAGATATCACTTATTAGGGGTATACGGATATCAGTTATTAGGAGTATACAGATATCGCTTATTAGGGGTATACAGATATCACTTATTAGGAGTATACAGATATCACTTATTAGGGGTATACAGATATCAGTTATTAGGGGTATACAGATATCAGTTATTAGGGGTATACAGATATCACTTATTAGGAGTATACAGATATCACTTATTATGGGTATACGGATATCAGTTATTAGGGGTATACAGATATCACTTATTAGGGGTATACAGATATCACTTATTAGGGGCATACAGATATCACTTATTAGGGGTATACGGATATCAGTTATTAGGAGTATACAGATATCACTTATTAGGGGTATACAGATATCACTTATTAGGAGTATACAGATATCAGTTATTAGGGGTATACAGATATAACTTATTAGGAGTATACAGATATCACTTATTAGGGGTATACAGATATCACTTATTAGGGGTATACAGATATCACTTATTAGGAGAATACAGATATCACTTTTTAGGGGTATACAGATATCACTTATTAGGAGTATACAGATATCACTTATTAGGAGTATACAGATATCACTTATTAGGAGTATACAGATATCACTTATTAGGAGTATACAGATATCGCTTATTAGGGGTATACAGATATCAGTTATTAGGAGTATACAGATATCACTTATTAGGGGTATACAGATATCACTTATTAGCAGTATACAGATATCACTTATTAGGGGTATACAGATATCGCTTATTAGGAGTATACAGATATCACTTATTAGGAGTATACAGATATCGCTTATTAGGGGTATACAGATATCAGTTATTAGGGGTATACAGATATCGCTTATTAGGGGTATACAGATATCACTTATTAGGAGTATACAGATATCAGTTATTAGGAGTATACAGATATCACTTATTAGGAGTATACAGATATCACTTATTAGGAGTATACAGATATCACTTATTAGGGGTATACAGATATCAGTTATTAGGGGTATACAGATATCACTTATTAGGGGTATACAGATATCACTTATTAGGAGTATACAGATATCACTTATTAGGAGTATACAGATATCAGTTATTAGGAGTATACAGATATCACTTATTACGGGTATACAGATATCACTTATTAGGGGTATACAGATATCACTTATTAGGGGTATACGGATATCAGTTATTAGGAGTATACAGATATCACTTATTAGGAGTATACAGATATCACTTATTAGGGGTATACAGATATCAGTTATTAGGGGTATACAGATATCACTTATTAGGGGTATACAGATATCACTTATTAGGGGTATACAGATATCACTTATTAGGAGTATACAGATATCAGTTATTAGGAGTATACAGATATCACTTATTAGGGGTATACAGATATCAGTTATTAGGAGTATACAGATATCACTTATTATGGGTATACAGATATCAGTTATTAGAAGTATACAGATATCACTTTTTAGGGGTATACAGATATCACTTATTAGGATTATACAGATATCAGTTATTAGGGGTATACAGATATCAGTTATTAGGAGTATACAGATATCACTTATTAGGGGTATACAGATATCACTTATTAGGGGTATACAGATATCACTTATTAGGGGTATACAGATATCAGTTATTAGGAGTATACAGATATCACTTATTAGGGGTATACGGATATCAGTTATTAGGAGTATACAGATATCACTTATTAGGAGTATACAGATATCACTTATTAGGGGTATACGGATATCAGTTATTAGGAGTATACAGATATCGCTTATTAGGGGTATACAGATATCACTTATTAGGAGTATACAAATATCACTTATTAGGGGTATACAGATATCAGTTATTAGTGGTATACAGATATCAGTTATTAGGGGTATACAGATATCACTTATTAGGAGTATACAGATATCACTTATTATGGGTATACGGATATCACTTATTAGGGGTATACAGATATCACTTATTAGGGGCATACAGATATCACTTATTAGGGGTATACGGATATCAGTTATTAGGAGTATACAGATATCACTTATTAGGGGTATACAGATATCACTTATTAGGAGTATACAGATATCAGTTATTAGGGGTATACAGATATCACTTATTAGGAGTATACAGATATCACTTATTAGGGGTATACAGATATCACTTATTAGGGGTATACAGATATCACTTATTAGGAGTATACAGATATCACTTATTAGGGGTATACAGATATCACTTATTAGGGGTATACAGATATCACTTATTAGGAGTATACAGATATCACTTATTAGGGGTATACAGATATCACTTATTAGGAGTATACAGATATCACTTATTAGCAGTATACAGATATCAGTTATTAGGAGTAAACAGATATCACTTATTAGGGGTATACAGATATCACTTATTAGGAGTATACAGATATCACTTATTAGGGGTATACAGATATCACTTATTAGGGGTATACAGATATCAGTTATTAGGGGTATACAGATATCACTTATTAGGAGTATACAGATATCACTTATTAGGGGTATACGGATATCAGTTATTAGGAGTATACAGATATCACTTATTAGGGGTATACAGATATCACTTATTAGGAGTATACAGATATCACTTATTAGGGGTATACAGATATCAGTTATTAGGGGTATACAGATATCAGTTATTAGGGGTATACAGATATCACTTATTAGGAGTATACAGATATCACTTATTAGGGGTATACGGATATCAGTTATTAGGAGTATACAGATATCACTTATTAGGAGTATACAGATATCACTTATTAGGAGTATACAGATATCACTTATTAGGGGTATACAGATATCAGTTATTAGGGGTATACAGATATCAGTTATTAGGGGTATACAGATATCACTTATTAGGAGTATACAGATATCACTTATTAGGGGTATACAGATATCACTTATTAGGAGTATACAGATATCACTTATTAGGAGTATACAGATATCAGTTATTAGGGATATACAGATATCGCTTATTAGGGGTATACAGATATCAGTTATTAGGAGTATACAGATATCACTTATTAGGAGTATACAGATATCACTTATTAGGAGTATACAGATATCACTTATTAGGGTATACAGATATCAGTTATTAGGAGTATACAGATATCACTTATTAGGAGTATACAGATATCACTTATTAGCAGTATACAGATATCACTTATTAGGGGTATACAGATATCACTTATTAGGAGTATACAGATATCACTTATTAGGAGTATGCAGATATCACTTATTTGGAGTATACAGATATCACTTATTAGGGGTATACAGATATCAGTTATTAGGGGTATACAGATATCACTTATTAGGGGTATACAGATATCACTTATTAGGAGTATACAGATATCACTTATTAGGGGTATACAGATATCACTTATTAGGAGTATACAGATATCACTTATTAGGGTATACAGATATCACTTATTAGGGGTATACAGATATCACTTATTAGGAGTATACAGATATCGCTTATTAGGAGTATACAGATATCGCTTATTAGGAGTATACAGATATCACTTATTAGGGGTATACAGATATCACTTATTAGGGGTATACAGATATCACTTATTAGGAGTATACAGATATCACTTATTAGGGGTATACAGATATCACTTATTAGCAGTATACAGATATCACTTATTAGGGGTATACAGATATCACTTATTAGGGTATACAGATATCACTTATTAGGAGTATACAGATATCACTTATTAGGGGTATACAGATATCAGTTATTAGGGGTATACAGATATCACTTATTAGGGGTATACAGATATCACTTATTAGGAGTATACAGATATCACTTATTAGGAGTATACAGATATCAGTTATTAGGAGTATACAGATATAACTTATTAGGGGTATACAGATATCACTTATTAGGGGTATACAGATATCACTTATTAGGAGTATACAGATATCACTTATTAGGGGTATACAGATATCACTTATTAGGAGTATACAGATATCACTTATTAGGAGTATACAGATATCACTTATTAGGGGTATACAGATATCACTTATTAGGAGTATACAGATATCACTTATTAGGAGTATACAGATATCACTTATTAGGGGTATACAGATATCACTTATTAGGAGTATACAGATATCACTTATTAGGGGTATACAGATATCAGTTATTAGGAGTATACAGATATCACTTATTAGCAGTATACAGATATCACTTATTAGGGGTATACAGATATCACTTATTAGGAGTATACAGATATCACTTATTAGGAGTATACAGATATCACTTATTAGGGGTATACAGATATCACTTATTAGGAGTATACAGATATCAGTTATTAGGGGTATACAGATATCACTTATTAGGAGTATACAGATATCACTTATTAGGGGTATACAGATATCACTTATTAGGAGTATACAGATATCACTTATTAGGAGTATACAGATATCACTTATTAGGGGTATACAGATATCAGTTATTAGGGGTATACAGATATCAGTTATTAGGGGTATACAGATATCACTTATTAGGAGTATACAGATATCACTTATTATGGGTATACGGATATCAGTTATTAGGGGTATACAGATATCACTTATTAGGGGTATACAGATATCAGTTATTAGGGGTATACAGATATCAGTTATTAGCAGTATACAGATATCACTTATTAGGGGTATACAGATATCAGTTATTAGGAGTATACAGATATCACTTATTAGGGGTATACAGATATCACTTATTAGGGGTATACAGATATCACTTATTAGGAGTATACAGATATCACTTATTAGGGGTATACAGATATCACTTAATAGAGGTATACAGATATCACTTATTAGGAGTATACAGATATCACTTATTAGGAGTATACAGATATCACTTATTAGGAGTATACAGATATCACTTATTAGGAGTATACAGATATCACTTATTAGGAGTATACAGATATCGCTTATTAGGGGTATACAGATTTCAGTTATTAGGAGTATACAGATATCACTTATTAGGGGTATACAGATATCACTTATTAGCAGTATACAGATATCACTTATTAGGGGTATACAGATATCGCTTATTAGGAGTATACAGATATCACTTATTAGGAGTATACAGATATCGCTTATTAGGGGTATACAGATATCAGTTATTAGGGGTATACAGATATCGCTTATTAGGGGTATACAGATATCAGTTATTAGGAGTATACAGATATCACTTGTTAGGAGTATACAGATATCACTTATTAGCAGTATACAGATATCACTTATTAGGAGTATACAGATATCACTTATTAGCAGTATACAGATATCACTTATTAGGGGTATACAGATATCACTTATTAGGAGTATACAGATATCAGTTATTAGGGGTATACAGATATCAGTTATTAGGGGTATACAGATATCAACACTTATTAGGGGTATACAGATATCACTTATTAGGAGTATACAGATATCACTTATTAGGAGTATACAGATATCACTTATTAGCAGTATACAGATATCACTTATTAGGAGTATACAGATATCACTTATTAGGAGTATACAGATATCACTTATTAGGGGTATACAGATATCAGTTATTAGGGGTATACAGATATCACTTATTAGGGGTATACAGATATCACTTATTAGGAGTATACAGATATCACTTATTAGGAGTATACAGATATCAGTTATTAGGAGTATACAGATATCACTTATTAGGGGTATACAGATATCACTTATTAGGGGTATACAGATATCACTTATTAGGGGTATACGGATATCAGTTATTAGGAGTATACAGATATCACTTATTAGGAGTATACAGATATCACTTATTAGGGGTATACAGATATCAGTTATTAGGGGTATACAGATATCACTTATTAGGGGTATACAGATATCACTTATTAGGAGTATACAGATATCGCTTATTAGGAGTATACAGATATCAGTTATTAGGAGTATACAGATATCACTTATTAGGGGTATACAGATATCAGTTATTAGGAGTATACAGATATCACTTATTAGGGATATACAGATATCAGTTATTAGGAGTATACAGATATCACTTATTAGGGGTATACAGATATCCGTTATTAGAAGTATACAGATATCACTTTTTAGGGGTATACAGATATCACTTATTAGGAGTATACAGATATCAGTTATTAGGGGTATACAGATATCAGTTATTAGGAGTATACAGTTATCACTTATTAGGGGTATACAGATATCACTTATTAGGGGTATACAGATATCACTTATTAGGGGTTTACAGATATCAGTTATTAGGAGTATACAGATATCACTTATTAGGGGTATACGGATATCAGTTATTAGGAGTATACAGATATCACTTATTAGGAGTATACAGATATCACTTATTAGGGGTATACGGATATCAGTTATTAGGAGTATACAGATATCGCTTATTAGGGGTATACAGATATCACTTATTAGGAGTATACAGATATCACTTATTAGGGGTATACAGATATCAGTTATTAGGGGTATACAGACGTCAGTTATTAGGGGTATACAGATATCACTTATTAGGAGTATACAGATATCACTTATTAGGGGTATACAGATATCACTTATTAGGGGTATACAGATATCACTTATTAGGGGTTTACAGATATCAGTTATTAGGAGTATACAGATATCACTTATTAGGGGTATACGGATATCAGTTATTAGGAGTATACAGATATCACTTATTAGGAGTATACAGATATCACTTATTAGGGGTATACGGATATCAGTTATTAGGAGTATACAGATATCGCTTATTAGGGGTATACAGATATCACTTATTAGGAGTATACAGATATCACTTATTAGGGGTATACAGATATCAGTTATTAGGGGTATACAGATGTCAGTTATTAGGGGTATACAGATATCACTTATTAGGAGTATACAGATATCACTTATTAGGGGTATACAGATATCACTTATTAGGGGCATACAGATATCACTTATTAGGGGTATACGGATATCAGTTATTAGGAGTATACAGATATCACTTATTAGGGGTATACAGATATCACTTATTAGGAGTATACAGATATCAGTTATTAGGGGTATACAGATATAACTTATTAGGAGTATACAGATATCACTTATTAGGGGTATACAGATATCACTTATTAGGGGTATACAGATATCACTTATTAGGAGTATACAGATATCACTTATTAGGGGTATACAGATATCACTTATTAGGAGTATACAGATATCACTTATTAGGAGTATACAGATATCACTTATTAGGAGTATACAGATATCACTTATTAGGAGTATACAGATATCACTTATTAGGAGTATACAGATATCACTTATTAGGGGTATACAGATATCACTTATTAGGAGTATACAGATATCACTTATTAGGAGTATACAGATATCACTTATTAGGGGTATACAGATATCAGTTATTAGGAGTATACAGATATCACTTTTTAGGAGTATACAGATATCACTTATTAGGGGTATACAGATATCACTTATTAGGAGTATACAGATATCACTTATTAGGGGTATACAGATATCAGTTATTAGGAGTATACAGATATCACTTATTAGGAGTATACAGATATCACTTATTAGCAGTATACAGATATCAGTTATTAGGAGTATACAGATATCACTTATTTACAGATATCACTTATTAGGAGTATACAGATATCACTTATTAGCAGTATACAGATATCAGTTATTAGGAGTATACAGATATCACTTATTAGGGGTATACAGATATCAGTTATTAGGGGTATACAGATATCACTTATTAGGGGTATACAGATATCGCTTATTAGGGGTATACAGATATCGCTTATTAGGAGTATACAGATATCGCTTATTAGGAGTATACAGATATCGCTTATTAGGGGTATACAGATATCACTTATTAGGAGTATACAGATATCACTTATTAGGGGTATACAGATATCACTTATTAGCAGTATACAGTTATCAGTTATTAGGAGTATACAGATATCACTTATTAGCAGTATACAGATATCAGTTATTAGGAGTATACAGATATCGCTTATTAGGAGTATACAGATATCACTTATTAGCAGTATACAGATATCAGTTATTAGGAGTATACAGATATCACTTATTAGGGGTATACAGATATCACTTATTAGCAGTATACAGATATCAGTTATTAGGAGTATACAGATATCACCTATTAGGAGTATACAGATATCACTTATTAGGGGTATACAGATATCACTTATTAGGGGTATACAGATATCACTTATTAGGGGTATACAGATATCACTTATTAGGAGTATACAGATATCACTTATTAGGGGTATACAGATATCACTTATTAGCAGTATACAGATATCAGTTATTAGGAGTATACAGATATCGCTTATTAGGAGTATACAGATATCGCTTATTAGCAGTATACAGATATCAGTTATTAGGAGTATACAGATATCGCTTATTAGGGGTATACAGATATCACTTATTAGGAGTATACAGATATCACTTATTAGGGGTATACAGATATCACTTATTAGGAGTATACAGATATCACTTATTAGGAGTATACAGATATCACTTATTAGGGGTATACAGATATCACTTATTAGGGGTATACAGATATCACTTATTAGGAGTATACAGATATCACTTATTAGGAGTATACAGATATCACTTATTAGGGGTATACGGATATCACTTATTAGGAGTATACGATATCGCTTATTAGGAGTATACAGATATCACTTATTAGGGGTATACAGATATCACTTATTAGGGGTATACAGATATCACTTATTAGGAGTATACAGATATCACTTATTAGGGGTATACAGATATCACTTATTAGGAGTATACAGATATCACTTATTAGCAGTATACAGATATCAGTTATTAGGAGTATACAGATATCACTTATTAGGGGTATACAGATATCGCTTATTAGGGGTATACAGATATCAGTTATTAGGAGTATACAGATATCACTTATTAGGAGTATACAGATATCACTTATTAGGGGTATACAGATATCACTTATTAGGAGTATACAGATATCACTTATTAGGAGTATACAGATATCGCTTATTAGGGGTATACAGATATCAGTTATTAGGAGTATACAGATATCACTTATTAGGGGTATACAGATATCACTTATTAGCAGTATACAGATATCACTCATTATTGGTATACAGATATCAGTTATTAGGAGTATACAGATATCACTTATTAGGGGTATACAGATATCACTTATTAGGGGTATACAGATATCACTTATTAGGAGTATACAGATATCACTTATTAGGAGTATACAGATATCAGTTATTAGGAGTATACAGATATAACTTATTAGGGGTATACAGATATCACTTATTAGGGGTATACAGATATCACTTATTAGGAGTATACAGATATCGCTTATTAGGGGTATACAGATATCACTTATTAGGAGTATACAGATATCACTTATTAGGGGTATACAGATATCACTTATTAGGAGTATACAGATATCGCTTATTAGGGGTATACAGATATCAGTTATTAGGAGTATACAGATATCACTTATTAGGGGTATACAGATATCACTTATTAGCAGTATACAGATATCACTCATTATTGGTATACAGATATCAGTTATTAGGAGTATACAGATATCACTTATTAGGGGTATACAGATATCACTTATTAGGGGTATACAGATATCACTTATTAGGAGTATACAGATATCGCTTATTAGGGGTATACAGATATCACTTATTAGGAGTATACAGATATCACTTATTAGGGGTATACAGATATCACTTATTAGGAGTATACAGATATCGCTTATTAGGGGTATACAGATATCAGTTATTAGGAGTATACAGATATCACTTATTAGGGGTATACAGATATCACTTATTAGCAGTATACAGATATCACTCATTATTGGTATACAGATATCAGTTATTAGGAGTATACAGATATCACTTATTAGGGGTATACAGATATCACTTATTAGGGGTATACAGATATCACTTATTAGGAGTATACAGATATCGCTTATTAGGGGTATACAGATATCACTTATTAGGAGTATACAGATATCACTTATTAGGGGTATACAGATATCACTTATTAGGAGTATACAGATATCACTTATTAGGAGTATACAGATATCACTTATTAGGGGTATACAGATATCACTTATTAGGAGTATACAGATATCACTTATTAGGGGTATACAGATATCAGTTATTAGGAGTATACAGATATCACTTATTAGGGGTATACAGATATCACTTATTAGGAGTATACAGATATCACTTATTAGGGGTATACAGATATCAGTTATTAGGAGTATACAGATATCACTTATTAGCAGTATACAGATATCACTTATTAGGGGTATACAGATATCACTTATTAGGAGTATACAGATATCACTTATTAGGAGTATACAGATATCACTTATTAGGGGTATACAGATATCACTTATTAGGAGTATACAGATATCAGTTATTAGGGGTATACAGATATCACTTATTAGGAGTATACAGATATCACTTATTAGGGGTATACAGATATCACTTATTAGGAGTATACAGATATCACTTATTAGGAGTATACAGATATCACTTATTAGGGGTATACAGATATCAGTTATTAGGGGTATACAGATATCGGTTATTAGGGGTATACAGATATCACTTATTAGGAGTATACAGATATCACTTATTATGGGTATACGGATATCAGTTATTAGGGGTATACAGATATCACTTATTAGGGGTATACAGATATCACTTATTAGGAGTATACAGATATCACTTATTAGGAGTATACAGATATCACTTATTAGGAGTATACAGATATCACTTATTAGGAGTATACAGATATCACTTATTAGGAGTATACAGATATCGCTTATTAGGGGTATACAGATTTCAGTTATTAGGAGTATACAGATATCACTTATTAGGGGTATACAGATATCACTTATTAGCAGTATACAGATATCACTTATTAGGGGTATACAGATATCGCTTATTAGGAGTATACAGATATCGCTTATTAGGGGTATACAGATATCAGTTATTAGGGGTATACAGATATCGCTTATTAGGGGTATACAGATATCAGTTATTAGGAGTATACAGATATCACTTGTTAGGAGTATACAGATATCACTTATTAGCAGTATACAGATATCACTTATTAGGAGTATACAGATATCACTTATTAGCAGTATACAGATATCACTTATTAGGGGTATACAGATATCACTTATTAGGAGTATACAGATATCAGTTATTAGGAGTATACAGATATCACTTATTAGGAGTATACAGATATCACTTATTAGGAGTATACAGATATCACTTATTAGGGGTATACAGATATCAGTTATTAGGGGTATACAGATATCACTTATTAGGGGTATACAGATATCACTTATTAGGAGTATACAGATATCACTTATTAGGAGTATACAGATATCAGTTATTAGGAGTATACAGATATCACTTATTAGGGGTATACAGATATCACTTATTAGGGGTATACAGATATCACTTATTAGGGGTATACGGATATCAGTTATTAGGAGTATACAGATATCACTTATTAGGAGTATACAGATATCACTTATTAGGGGTATACAGATATCAGTTATTAGGGGTATACAGATATCACTTATTAGGGGTATACAGATATCACTTATTAGGAGTATACAGATATCGCTTATTAGGAGTATACAGATATCAGTTATTAGGAGTATACAGATATCACTTATTAGGGGTATACAGATATCAGTTATTAGGAGTATACAGATATCACTTATTAGGGGTATACAGATATCAGTTATTAGGAGTATACAGATATCACTTATTAGGGGTATACAGATATCCGTTATTAGAAGTATACAGATATCACTTTTTAGGGGTATACAGATATCACTTATTAGGAGTATACAGATATCAGTTATTAGGGGTATACAGATATCAGTTATTAGGAGTATACAGTTATCACTTATTAGGGGTATACAGATATCACTTATTAGGGGTATACAGATATCACTTATTAGGGGTTTACAGATATCAGTTATTAGGAGTATACAGATATCACTTATTAGGGGTATACGGATATCAGTTATTAGGAGTATACAGATATCACTTATTAGGGGTATACAGATATCACTTATTAGGGAGTATACAGATATCAGTTATTAGGGGTATACAGATATCACTTATTAGGAGTATACAGATATCACTTATTAGGGGTATACAGATATCACTTATTAGGGGTATACAGATATCACTTATTAGGAGTATACAGATATCACTTATTAGGGGTATACAGATATCAGTTATTAGGGGTATACAGATGTCAGTTATTAGGGGTATACAGATATCACTTATTAGGAGTATACAGATATCACTTATTAGGGGTATACAGATATCACTTATTAGGGGCATACAGATATCACTTATTAGGGGTATACGGATATCAGTTATTAGGAGTATACAGATATCACTTATTAGGGGTATACAGATATCACTTATTAGGAGTATACAGATATCAGTTATTAGGGGTATACAGATATAACTTATTAGGAGTATACAGATATCACTTATTAGGGGTATACAGATATCACTTATTAGGGGTATACAGATATCACTTATTAGGAGTATACAGATATCACTTATTAGGGGTATACAGATATCACTTATTAGGAGTATACAGATATCACTTATTAGGAGTATACAGATATCACTTATTAGGAGTATACAGATATCACTTATTAGGAGTATACAGATATCACTTATTAGGAGTATACAGATATCACTTATTAGGGGTATACAGATATCACTTATTAGGAGTATACAGATATCACTTATTAGGAGTATACAGATATCACTTATTAGGGGTATACAGATATCAGTTATTAGGAGTATACAGATATCACTTTTTAGGAGTATACAGATATCACTTATTAGGGGTATACAGATATCACTTATTAGGAGTATACAGATATCACTTATTAGGGGTATACAGATATCAGTTATTAGGAGTATACAGATATCACTTATTAGGAGTATACAGATATCACTTATTAGCAGTATACAGATATCAGTTATTAGGAGTATACAGATATCACTTATTTACAGATATCACTTATTAGGAGTATACAGATATCACTTATTAGCAGTATACAGATATCAGTTATTAGGAGTATACAGATATCACTTATTAGGGGTATACAGATATCAGTTATTAGGGGTATACAGATATCACTTATTAGGGGTATACAGATATCGCTTATTAGGGGTATACAGATATCGCTTATTAGGAGTATACAGATATCGCTTATTAGGAGTATACAGATATCGCTTATTAGGGTATACAGATATCACTTATTAGGAGTATACAGATATCACTTATTAGGGGTATACAGATATCACTTATTAGCAGTATACAGTTATCAGTTATTAGGAGTATACAGATATCACTTATTAGCAGTATACAGATATCAGTTATTAGGAGTATACAGATATCGCTTATTAGGGAGTATACAGATATCACTTATTAGCAGTATACAGATATCAGTTATTAGGAGTATACAGATATCACTTATTAGGGGTATACAGATATCACTTATTAGCAGTATACAGATATCAGTTATTAGGAGTATACAGATATCACCTATTAGGAGTATACAGATATCACTTATTAGGGGTATACAGATATCACTTATTAGGGGTATACAGATATCACTTATTAGGGGTATACAGATATCACTTATTAGGAGTATACAGATATCACTTATTAGGGGTATACAGATATCACTTATTAGCAGTATACAGATATCAGTTATTAGGAGTATACAGATATCGCTTATTAGGAGTATACAGATATCGCTTATTAGCAGTATACAGATATCAGTTATTAGGAGTATACAGATATCGCTTATTAGGGGTATACAGATATCACTTATTAGGAGTATACAGATATCACTTATTAGGGGTATACAGATATCACTTATTAGGAGTATACAGATATCACTTATTAGGAGTATACAGATATCACTTATTAGGGGTATACAGATATCACTTATTAGGGGTATACAGATATCACTTATTAGGAGTATACAGATATCACTTATTAGGAGTATACAGATATCACTTATTAGGGGTATACGGATATCACTTATTAGGAGTATACGATATCGCTTATTAGGAGTATACAGATATCACTTATTAGGGGTATACAGATATCACTTATTAGGGGTATACAGATATCACTTATTAGGAGTATACAGATATCACTTATTAGGGGTATACAGATATCACTTATTAGGAGTATACAGATATCACTTATTAGCAGTATACAGATATCAGTTATTAGGAGTATACAGATATCACTTATTAGGGGTATACAGATATCGCTTATTAGGGGTATACAGATATCAGTTATTAGGAGTATACAGATATCACTTATTAGGAGTATACAGATATCACTTATTAGGGGTATACAGATATCACTTATTAGGAGTATACAGATATCACTTATTAGGAGTATACAGATATCGCTTATTAGGGGTATACAGATATCAGTTATTAGGAGTATACAGATATCACTTATTAGGGGTATACAGATATCACTTATTAGCAGTATACAGATATCACTCATTATTGGTATACAGATATCAGTTATTAGGAGTATACAGATATCACTTATTAGGGGTATACAGATATCACTTATTAGGGGTATACAGATATCACTTATTAGGAGTATACAGATATCACTTATTAGGAGTATACAGATATCAGTTATTAGGAGTATACAGATATAACTTATTAGGGGTATACAGATATCACTTATTAGGGGTATACAGATATCACTTATTAGGAGTATACAGATATCGCTTATTAGGGGTATACAGATATCACTTATTAGGAGTATACAGATATCACTTATTAGGGGTATACAGATATCACTTATTAGGAGTATACAGATATCGCTTATTAGGGGTATACAGATATCAGTTATTAGGAGTATACAGATATCACTTATTAGGGGTATACAGATATCACTTATTAGCAGTATACAGATATCACTCATTATTGGTATACAGATATCAGTTATTAGGAGTATACAGATATCACTTATTAGGGGTATACAGATATCACTTATTAGGGGTATACAGATATCACTTATTAGGAGTATACAGATATCGCTTATTAGGGGTATACAGATATCACTTATTAGGAGTATACAGATATCACTTATTAGGGGTATACAGATATCACTTATTAGGAGTATACAGATATCGCTTATTAGGGGTATACAGATATCAGTTATTAGGAGTATACAGATATCACTTATTAGGGGTATACAGATATCACTTATTAGCAGTATACAGATATCACTCATTATTGGTATACAGATATCAGTTATTAGGAGTATACAGATATCACTTATTAGGGGTATACAGATATCACTTATTAGGGGTATACAGATATCACTTATTAGGAGTATACAGATATCGCTTATTAGGGGTATACAGATATCACTTATTAGGAGTATACAGATATCACTTATTAGGGGTATACAGATATCACTTATTAGGAGTATACAGATATCACTTATTAGGAGTATACAGATATCACTTATTAGGGGTATACAGATATCACTTATTAGGAGTATACAGATATCACTTATTAGGGGTATACAGATATCAGTTATTAGGAGTATACAGATATCACTTATTAGGGGTATACAGATATCACTTATTAGGAGTATACAGATATCACTTATTAGGGGTATACAGATATCAGTTATTAGGAGTATACAGATATCACTTATTAGCAGTATACAGATATCACTTATTAGGGGTATACAGATATCACTTATTAGGAGTATACAGATATCACTTATTAGGAGTATACAGATATCACTTATTAGGGGTATACAGATATCACTTATTAGGAGTATACAGATATCAGTTATTAGGGGTATACAGATATCACTTATTAGGAGTATACAGATATCACTTATTAGGGGTATACAGATATCACTTATTAGGAGTATACAGATATCACTTATTAGGAGTATACAGATATCACTTATTAGGGGTATACAGATATCAGTTATTAGGGGTATACAGATATCGGTTATTAGGGGTATACAGATATCACTTATTAGGAGTATACAGATATCACTTATTATGGGTATACGGATATCAGTTATTAGGGGTATACAGATATCACTTATTAGGGGTATACAGATATCACTTATTAGGAGTATACAGATATCACTTATTAGGAGTATACAGATATCACTTATTAGGAGTATACAGATATCACTTATTAGGAGTATACAGATATCACTTATTAGGAGTATACAGATATCGCTTATTAGGGGTATACAGATTTCAGTTATTAGGAGTATACAGATATCACTTATTAGGGGTATACAGATATCACTTATTAGCAGTATACAGATATCACTTATTAGGGGTATACAGATATCGCTTATTAGGAGTATACAGATATCGCTTATTAGGGGTATACAGATATCAGTTATTAGGGGTATACAGATATCGCTTATTAGGGGTATACAGATATCAGTTATTAGGAGTATACAGATATCACTTGTTAGGAGTATACAGATATCACTTATTAGCAGTATACAGATATCACTTATTAGGAGTATACAGATATCACTTATTAGCAGTATACAGATATCACTTATTAGGGGTATACAGATATCACTTATTAGGAGTATACAGATATCAGTTATTAGGAGTATACAGATATCACTTATTAGGAGTATACAGATATCACTTATTAGGAGTATACAGATATCACTTATTAGGGGTATACAGATATCAGTTATTAGGGGTATACAGATATCACTTATTAGGGGTATACAGATATCACTTATTAGGAGTATACAGATATCACTTATTAGGAGTATACAGATATCAGTTATTAGGAGTATACAGATATCACTTATTAGGGGTATACAGATATCACTTATTAGGGGTATACAGATATCACTTATTAGGGGTATACGGATATCAGTTATTAGGAGTATACAGATATCACTTATTAGGAGTATACAGATATCACTTATTAGGGGTATACAGATATCAGTTATTAGGGGTATACAGATATCACTTATTAGGGGTATACAGATATCACTTATTAGGAGTATACAGATATCGCTTATTAGGAGTATACAGATATCAGTTATTAGGAGTATACAGATATCACTTATTAGGGGTATACAGATATCAGTTATTAGGAGTATACAGATATCACTTATTAGGGGTATACAGATATCAGTTATTAGGAGTATACAGATATCACTTATTAGGGGTATACAGATATCCGTTATTAGAAGTATACAGATATCACTTTTTAGGGGTATACAGATATCACTTATTAGGAGTATACAGATATCAGTTATTAGGGGTATACAGATATCAGTTATTAGGAGTATACAGTTATCACTTATTAGGGGTATACAGATATCACTTATTAGGGGTATACAGATATCACTTATTAGGGGTTTACAGATATCAGTTATTAGGAGTATACAGATATCACTTATTAGGGGTATACGGATATCAGTTATTAGGAGTATACAGATATCACTTATTAGGAGTATACAGATATCACTTATTAGGGGTATACGGATATCAGTTATTAGGAGTATACAGATATCGCTTATTAGGGGTATACAGATATCACTTATTAGGAGTATACAGATATCACTTATTAGGGGTATACAGATATCAGTTATTAGGGGTATACAGATATCAGTTATTAGGGGTATACAGATATCACTTATTAGGAGTATACAGATATCACTTATTATGGGTATACGGATATCAGTTATTAGGGGTATACAGATATCACTTATTAGGGGTATACAGATATCACTTATTAGGGGCATACAGATATCACTTATTAGGGGTATACGGATATCAGTTATTAGGAGTATACAGATATCACTTATTAGGGGTATACAGATATCACTTATTAGGAGTATACAGATATCAGTTATTAGGGGTATACAGATATAACTTATTAGGAGTATACAGATATCACTTATTAGGGGTATACAGATATCACTTATTAGGGGTATACAGATATCACTTATTAGGAGTATACAGATATCACTTATTAGGGGTATACAGATATCACTTATTAGGAGTATACAGATATCACTTATTAGGAGTATACAGATATCACTTATTAGGAGTATACAGATATCACTTATTAGGAGTATACAGATATCACTTATTAGGAGTATACAGATATCGCTTATTAGGGGTATACAGATATCAGTTATTAGGAGTATACAGATATCACTTATTAGGGGTATACAGATATCACTTATTAGCAGTATACAGATATCACTTATTAGGGGTATACAGATATCGCTTATTAGGAGTATACAGATATCACTTATTAGGAGTATACAGATATCGCTTATTAGGGGTATACAGATATCAGTTATTAGGGGTATACAGATATCGCTTATTAGGGGTATACAGATATCAGTTATTAGGAGTATACAGATATCACTTGTTAGGAGTATACAGATATCACTTATTAGCAGTATACAGATATCACTTATTAGGAGTATACAGATATCACTTATTAGCAGTATACGGATATCACTTATTAGGGGTATACAGATATCACTTATTAGGAGTATACAGATATCAGTTATTAGGAGTATACAGATATCACTTATTAGGAGTATACAGATATCACTTATTAGGAGTATACAGATATCACTTATTAGGGGTATACAGATATCAGTTATTAGGGGTATACAGATATCACTTATTAGGGGTATACAGATATCACTTATTAGGAGTATACAGATATCACTTATTAGGAGTATACAGATATCAGTTATTAGGAGTATACAGATATCACTTATTACGGGTATACAGATATCACTTATTAGGGGTATACAGATATCACTTATTAGGGGTATACGGATATCAGTTATTAGGAGTATACAGATATCACTTATTAGGAGTATACAGATATTACTTATTAGGGGTATACAGATATCAGTTATTAGGGGTATACAGATATCACTTATTAGGGGTATACAGATATCACTTATTAGGGGTATACAGATATCACTTATTAGGAGTATACAGATATCAGTTATTAGGAGTATACAGATATCACTTATTAGGGGTATACAGATATCAGTTATTAGAAGTATACAGATATCACTTTTTAGGGGTATACAGATATCACTTATTAGGAGTATACAGATATCAGTTATTAGGGGTATACAGATATCAGTTATTAGGAGTATACAGATATCACTTATTAGGGGTATACAGATATCACTTATTAGGGGTATACAGATATCACTTATTAGGGGTATACAGATATCAGTTATTAGGAGTATACAGATATCACTTATTAGGGGTATACGGATATCAGTTATTAGGAGTATACAGATATCACTTATTAGGAGTATACAGATATCACTTATTAGGGGTATACGGATATCACTTATTAGGAGTATACAGATATCGCTTATTAGGGGTATACAGATATCACTTATTAGGAGTATACAAATATCACTTATTAGGGGTATACAGATATCAGTTATTAGTGGTATACAGATATCAGTTATTAGGGGTATACAGATATCACTTATTAGGAGTATACAGATATCACTTATTATGGGTATACGGATATCACTTATTAGGGGTATACAGATATCACTTATTAGGGGCATACAGATATCACTTATTAGGGGTATACGGATATCAGTTATTAGGAGTATACAGATATCACTTATTAGGGGTATACAGATATCACTTATTAGGAGTATACAGATATCAGTTATTAGGGGTATACAGATATCACTTATTAGGAGTATACAGATATCACTTATTAGGGGTATACAGATATCACTTATTAGGGGTATACAGATATCACTTATTAGGAGTATACAGATATCACTTATTAGGGGTATACAGATATCACTTATTAGGGGTATACAGATATCACTTATTAGGAGTATACAGATATCACTTATTAGGGGTATACAGATATCACTTATTAGGAGTATACAGATATCACTTATTAGCAGTATACAGATATCAGTTATTAGGAGTAAACAGATATCACTTATTAGGGGTATACAGATATCACTTATTAGGAGTATACAGATATCACTTATTAGGGGTATACAGATATCACTTATTAGGGGTATACAGATATCAGTTATTAGGGGTATACAGATATCACTTATTAGGAGTATACAGATATCACTTATTAGGGGTATACGGATATCAGTTATTAGGAGTATACAGATATCACTTATTAGGGGTATACAGATATCACTTATTAGGAGTATACAGATATCACTTATTAGGGGTATACAGATATCAGTTATTAGGGGTATACAGATATCAGTTATTAGGGGTATACAGATATCACTTATTAGGAGTATACAGATATCACTTATTAGGGGTATACGGATATCAGTTATTAGGAGTATACAGATATCACTTATTAGGAGTATACAGATATCACTTATTAGGAGTATACAGATATCACTTATTAGGGGTATACAGATATCAGTTATTAGGGGTATACAGATATCAGTTATTAGGGGTATACAGATATCACTTATTAGGAGTATACAGATATCACTTATTAGGGGTATACAGATATCACTTATTAGGAGTATACAGATATCACTTATTAGGAGTATACAGATATCAGTTATTAGGGATATACAGATATCGCTTATTAGGGGTATACAGATATCACTTATTAGCAGTATACAGATATCACTTATTAGGAGTATACAGATATCACTTATTAGGGGTATACAGATATCAGTTATTAGGAGTATACAGATATCACTTATTAGGAGTATACAGATATCACTTATTAGGAGTATACAGATATCAGTTATTAGGAGTATACAGATATCACTTATTAGGAGTATTCAGATATCACTTATTAGCAGTATACAGATATCACTTATTAGGAGTATACAGATATCACTTATTAGGGGTATACAGATATCAGTTATTAGGAGTATACAGATATCACTTATTAGGAGTATACAGATATCACTTATTAGCAGTATACAGATATCACTTATTAGGGGTATACAGATATCACTTATTAGGAGTATACAGATATCAGTTATTAGGAGTATACAGATATCACTTATTAGGAGTATGCAGATATCACTTATTTGGAGTATACAGATATCACTTATTAGGGGTATACAGATATCAGTTATTAGGGGTATACAGATATCACTTATTAGGGGTATACAGATATCACTTATTAGGAGTATACAGATATCACTTATTAGGAGTATACAGATATCAGTTATTAGGAGTATACAGATATCACTTATTAGGGTTATACAGATATCACTTATTAGGGGTATACAGATATCACTTATTAGGGGTATACGGATATCAGTTATTAGGAGTATACAGATATCACTTATTAGGAGTATACAGATATCACTTATTAGGGGTATACAGATATCACTTATTAGGGGTATACAGATATCACTTATTAGGGGTATACAGATATCACTTATTAGGGGTATACAGATATCACTTATTAGCAGTATACAGATATCACTTATTAGGGGTATACAGATATCAGTTATTAGGAGTATACAGATATCACTTATTAGGGGTATACAGATATCAGTTATTAGGAGTATACAGATATCACTTATTAGGGGTATACAGATATCAGTTATTAGGAGTATACAGATATCACTTATTAGGGGTATACAGATATCACTTATTAGGGGTATACAGATATCAGTTATTAGGGGTATACAGATATCACTTATTAGGGGTATACAGATATCACTTATTAGGAGTATACAGATATCACTTATTAGGGGTATACAGATATCAGTTATTAGGAGTATACAGATATCACTTATTAGGGGTATACAGATATCACTTATTAGGGGTATACAGATATCACTTATTAGGGGTATACAGATATCAGTTATTAGGAGTATACAGATATCACTTATTAGGGGTATACGGATATCAGTTATTAGGAGTATACAGATATCACGTATTAGGAGTATACAGATATCACTTATTAGGGGTATACAGATATCACTTATTAGGGGTATACAGATATCACTTATTAGGGGTATACAGATATCACTTATTAGGGGTATACAGATATCAGTTATTAGGGGTATACAGATATCAGTTATTAGGGGTATACAGATATCGCTTATTAGGGGTATACAGATATCGCTTATTAGGGGTATACAGATATCACTTATTAGGAGTATACAGATATCACTTATTAGGGGTATACAGATATCAGTTATTAGGGGTATACAGATATCGCTTATTAGGGGTATACAGATATCGCTTATTAGGAGTATACAGATATCGCTTATTAGGAGTATACAGATATCACTTATTAGGGGTATACAGATATCACTTATTAGGGGTATACAGATATCACTTATTAGGAGTATACAGATATCACTTATTAGGGGTATACAGATATCACTTATTAGCAGTATACAGATATCACTTATTAGGGGTATACAGATATCACTTATTAGGGGTATACAGATATCACTTATTAGGAGTATACAGATATCACTTATTAGGGGTATACAGATATCAGTTATTAGGGGTATACAGATATCACTTATTAGGGGTATACAGATATCACTTATTAGGAGTATACAGATATCACTTATTAGGAGTATACAGATATCAGTTATTAGGAGTATACAGATATAACTTATTAGGGGTATACAGATATCACTTATTAGGGGTATACAGATATCACTTATTAGGAGTATACAGATATCACTTATTAGGGGTATACAGATATCACTTATTAGGAGTATACAGATATCACTTATTAGGAGTATACAGATATCACTTATTAGGGGTATACAGATATCACTTATTAGGAGTATACAGATATCACTTATTAGGAGTATACAGATATCACTTATTAGGGGTATACAGATATCAGTTATTAGGAGTATACAGATATCACTTATTAGGAGTATACAGATATCACTTATTAGGGGTATACAGATATCACTTATTAGGAGTATACAGATATCACTTATTAGGGGTATACAGATATCAGTTATTAGGAGTATACAGATATCACTTATTAGGAGTATACAGATATCACTTATTAGCAGTATACAGATATCAGTTATTAGGAGTATACAGATATCACTTATTTACAGATATCACTTATTAGGAGTATACAGATATCACTTATTAGCAGTATACAGATATCAGTTATTAGGAGTATACAGATATCACTTATTAGGGGTATACAGATATCAGTTATTAGGGGTATACAGATATCACTTATTAGGGGTATACAGATATCGCTTATTAGGGGTATACAGATATCGCTTATTAGGAGTATACAGATATCGCTTATTAGGAGTATACAGATATCGCTTATTAGGGGTATACAGATATCACTTATTAGGAGTATACAGATATCACTTATTAGGGGTATACAGATATCACTTATTAGCAGTATACAGATATCAGTTATTAGGAGTATACAGATATCACTTATTAGCAGTATACAGATATCAGTTATTAGGAGTATACAGATATCGCTTATTAGGAGTATACAGATATCACTTATTAGCAGTATACAGATATCAGTTATTAGGAGTATACAGATATCACTTATTAGGGGTATACAGATATCACTTATTAGCAGTATACAGATATCAGTTATTAGGAGTATACAGATATCACCTATTAGGAGTATACAGATATCACTTATTAGGGGTATACAGATATCACTTATTAGGGGTATACAGATATCACTTATTAGGGGTATACAGATATCACTTATTAGGAGTATACAGATATCACTTATTAGGGGTATACAGATATCACTTATTAGCAGTATACAGATATCAGTTATTAGGAGTATACAGATATCGCTTATTAGGAGTATACAGATATCGCTTATTAGCAGTATACAGATATCAGTTATTAGGAGTATACAGATATCGCTTATTAGGGGTATACAGATATCACTTATTAGGAGTATACAGATATCACTTATTAGGGGTATACAGATATCACTTATTAGGAGTATACAGATATCACTTATTAGGAGTATACAGATATCACTTATTAGGGGTATACAGATATCACTTATTAGGGGTATACAGATATCACTTATTAGGAGTATACAGATATCACTTATTAGAAGTATACAGATATCACTTATTAGGGGTATACGGATATCACTTATTAGGAGTATACGATATCGCTTATTAGGAGTATACAGATATCACTTATTAGGGGTATACAGATATCACTTATTAGGAGTATACAGATATCACTTATTTGGGGTATACAGATATCACTTATTAGGAGTATACAGATATCACGTATTAGCAGTATACAGATATCACTTATTAGGAGTATACAGATATCACTTATTAGGAGTATACAGATATCACTTATTAGGGGTATACAGATATCAGTTATTAGGAGTATACAGATATCACTTATTAGGGGTATACAGATATCACTTATTAGGAGTATACAGATATCACTTATTAGGGGTATACAGATATCAGTTATTAGGAGTATACAGATATCACTTATTAGCAGTATACAGATATCACTTATTAGGGGTATACAGATATCACTTATTAGGAGTATACAGATATCACTTATTAGGAGTATACAGATATCACTTATTAGGGGTATACAGATATCACTTATTAGGAGTATACAGATATCAGTTATTAGGGGTATACAGATATCACTTATTAGGAGTATACAGATATCACTTATTAGGGGTATACAGATATCACTTATTAGGGGTATACAGATATCACTTATTAGGAGTATACAGATATCACTTATTAGGGGTATACAGATATCACTTATTAGGGGTATACAGATATCACTTATTAGGAGTATACAGATATCGCTTATTAGGGGTATACAGATATCACTTATTAGGAGTATACAGATATCACTTATTAGGGGTATACAGATATCACTTATTAGGAGTATACAGATATCACTTATTAGGGGTATACAGATATCAGTTATTAGGAGTATACAGATATCACTTATTATGAGTATACAGATATCACTTATTAGGGGTATACAGATATCACTTATTAGGAGTATACAGATATCACTTATTAGGAGTATACAGATATCGCTTATTAGGGGTATACAGATATCAGTTATTAGGAGTATACAGATATCACTTATTAGGGGTATACAGATATCACTTATTAGCAGTATACAGATATCACTCATTATTGGTATACAGATATCAGTTATTAGGAGTATACAGATATCACTTATTAGGGGTATACAGATATCACTTATTAGGGGTATACAGATATCACTTATTAGGAGTATACAGATATCGCTTATTAGGGGTATACAGATATCACTTATTAGGAGTATACAGATATCACTTATTAGGGGTATACAGATATCACTTATTAGGAGTATACAGATATCACTTATTAGGGGTATACAGATATCACTTATGAGGGGTATACAGATATCACTTATTAGGAGTATACAGATATCACTTATTAGGAGTATACAGATATCACTTATTAGGGGTATACGGATATCACTTATTAGGAGTATACGATATCGCTTATTAGGAGTATACAGATATCACTTATTAGGGGTATACAGATATCACTTATTAGGAGTATACAGATATCACTTATTTGGGGTATACAGATATCACTTATTAGGAGTATACAGATATCACTTATTAGCAGTATACAGATATCACTTATTAGGAGTATACAGATATCACTTATTAGGAGTATACAGATATCACTTATTAGGGGTATACAGATATCAGTTATTAGGAGTATACAGATATCACTTATTAGGGGTATACAGATATCACTTATTAGGAGTATACAGATATCACTTATTAGGGGTATACAGATATCAGATATTAGGAGTATACAGATATCACTTATTAGCAGTATACAGATATCACTTATTAGGGGTATACAGATATCACTTATTAGGAGTATACAGATATCACTTATTAGGAGTATACAGATATCACTTATTAGGGGTATACAGATATCACTTATTAGGAGTATACAGATATCAGTTATTAGGGGTATACAGATATCACTTATTAGGAGTATACAGATATCACTTATAAGGGGTATACAGATATCACTTATTAGGGGTATACAGATATCACTTATTAGGAGTATACAGATATCACTTATTAGGGGTATACAGATATCACTTATTAGGGGTATACAGATATCACTTATTAGGAGTATACAGATATCACTTATTAGGGGTATACAGATATCACTTATTAGGAGTATACAGATATCACTTATTAGCAGTATACAGATATCAGTTATTAGGAGTATACAGATATCACTTATTAGGGGTATACAGATATCGCTTATTAGGGGTATACAGATATCAGTTATTAGGAGTATACAGATATCACTTATTAGGAGTATACAGATATCACTTATTAGGGGTATACAGATATCACTTATTAGGAGTATACAGATATCACTTATTAGGAGTATACAGATATCGCTTATTAGAGGTATACAGATATCAGTTATTAGGAGTATACAGATATCACTTATTAGGGGTATACAGATATCACTTATTAGCAGTATACAGATATCACTTATTAGGGGTATACAGATATCAGTTATTAGGAGTATACAGATATCACTTATTAGGGGTATACAGATATCAATTATTAGGGGTATACAGATATCACTTATTAGGAGTATACAGATATCATTTATTAGGAGTATACAGATATCACTTATTAGGAGTATACAGATATCACTTATTAGGAGTATACAGATATCACTTATTAGGAGTATACAGATATCGCTTATTAGGGGTATACAGATTTCAGTTATTAGGAGTATACAGATATCACTTATTAGGGGTATACAGATATCACTTATTAGCAGTATACAGATATCACTTATTAGGGGTATACAGATATCACTTATTAGGAGTATACAGATATCACTTATTAGGAGTATACAGATATCACTTATTAGGGGTATACAGATATCACTTATTAGGAGTATACAGATATCAGTTATTAGGGGTATACAGATATCACTTATTAGGAGTATACAGATATCACTTATTAGGGGTATACAGATATCACTTATTAGGGGTATACAGATATCACTTATTAGGAGTATACAGATATCACTTATTAGGGGTATACAGATATCACTTATTAGGGGTATACAGATATCACTTATTAGGAGTATACAGATATCACTTATTAGGGGTATACAGATATCACTTATTAGGAGTATACAGATATCACTTATTAGCAGTATACAGATATCAGTTATTAGGAGTATACAGATATCACTTATTAGGGGTATACAGATATCGCTTATTAGGGGTATACAGATATCAGTTATTAGGAGTATACAGATATCACTTATTATGAGTATACAGATATCACTTATTAGGGGTATACAGATATCACTTATTAGGAGTATACAGATATCACTTATTAGGAGTATACAGATATCGCTTATTAGGGGTATTCAGATATCAGTTATTAGGAGTATACAGATATCACTTATTAGGGGTATACAGATATCACTTATTAGCATTATACAGATATCACTCATTATTGTTATACAGATATCAGTTATTAGGAGTATACAGATATCACTTATTAGGGGTATACAGATATCACTTATTAGGGGTATACAGATATCACTTATTAGGAGTACACAGATATCGCTTATTAGGGGTATACAGATATCACTTATTAGGAGTATACAGATATCACTTATTAGGGGTATACAGATATCACTTATTAGGAGTATACAGATATCACTTATTAGGGGTATACAGATATCACTTATGAGGGGTATACAGATATCACTTATTAGTAGTATACAGATATCACTTATTAGGAGTATACAGATATCACTTATTAGGGGTATACGGATATCACTTATTAGGAGTATACGATATCGCTTATTAGGAGTATACAGATATCACTTATTAGGGGTATACAGATATCACTTATTAGGAGTATACAGATATCACTTATTTGGGGTATACAGATATCACTTATTAGGAGTATACAGATATCACTTATTAGCAGTATACAGATATCACTTATTAGGAGTATACAGATATCACTTATTAGCAGTATACAGATATCAGTTATTAGGAGTAAACAGATATCACTTATTAGGGGTATACAGATATCACTTATTAGGAGTATACAGATATCACTTATTAGGGGTATACAGATATCACTTATTAGGGGTATACAGATATCAGTTATTAGGGGTATACAGATATCACTTATTAGGAGTATACAGATATCACTTATTAGGGGTATACGGATATCAGTTATTAGGAGTATACAGATATCACTTATTAGGGGTATACAGATATCACTTATTAGGAGTATACAGATATCACTTATTAGGGGTATACAGATATCAGTTATTAGGGGTATACAGATATCAGTTATTAGGGGTATACAGATATCACTTATTAGGAGTATACAGATATCACTTATTAGGGGTATACGGATATCAGTTATTAGGAGTATACAGATATCACTTATTAGGAGTATACAGATATCACTTATTAGGAGTATACAGATATCACTTATTAGGGGTATACAGATATCAGTTATTAGGGGTATACAGATATCAGTTATTAGGGGTATACAGATATCACTTATTAGGAGTATACAGATATCACTTATTAGGGGTATACAGATATCACTTATTAGGAGTATACAGATATCACTTATTAGGAGTATACAGATATCAGTTATTAGGGATATACAGATATCGCTTATTAGGGGTATACAGATATCAGTTATTAGGAGTATACAGATATCACTTATTAGGAGTATTCAGATATCACTTATTAGCAGTATACAGATATCACTTATTAGGAGTATACAGATATCACTTATTAGGGGTATACAGATATCAGTTATTAGGAGTATACAGATATCACTTATTAGGAGTATACAGATATCACTTATTAGCAGTATACAGATATCACTTATTAGGGGTATACAGATATCACTTATTAGGAGTATACAGATATCAGTTATTAGGAGTATACAGATATCACTTATTAGGAGTATGCAGATATCACTTATTTGGAGTATACAGATATCACTTATTAGGGGTATACAGATATCAGTTATTAGGGGTATACAGATATCACTTATTAGGGGTATACAGATATCACTTATTAGGAGTATACAGATATCACTTATTAGGAGTATACAGATATCAGTTATTAGGAGTATACAGATATCACTTATTAGGGTTATACAGATATCACTTATTAGGGGTATACAGATATCACTTATTAGGGGTATACGGATATCAGTTATTAAGAGTATACAGATATCACTTATTAGGAGTATACAGATATCACTTATTAGGGGTATACAGATATCACTTATTAGGGGTATACAGATATCACTTATTAGGGGTATACAGATATCACTTATTAGGGGTATACAGATATCACTTATTAGCAGTATACAGATATCACTTATTAGGGGTATACAGATATCAGTTATTAGGAGTATACAGATATCACTTATTAGGGGTATACAGATATCAGTTATTAGGAGTATACAGATATCACTTATTAGGGGTATACAGATATCAGTTATTAGGAGTATACAGATATCACTTATTAGGGGTATACAGATATCACTTATTAGGGGTATACAGATATCAGTTATTAGGGGTATACAGATATCACTTATTAGGGGTATACAGATATCACTTATTAGGAGTATACAGATATCACTTATTAGGGGTATACAGATATCAGTTATTAGGAGTATACAGATATCACTTATTAGGGGTATACAGATATCACTTATTAGGGGTATACAGATATCACTTATTAGGGGTATACAGATATCAGTTATTAGGAGTATACAGATATCACTTATTAGGGGTATACGGATATCAGTTATTAGGAGTATACAGATATCACGTATTAGGAGTATACAGATATCACTTATTAGGGGTATACAGATATCACTTATTAGAGGTATACAGATATCACTTATTAGGGGTATACAGATATCACTTATTAGGGGTATACAGATATCAGTTATTAGGGGTATACAGATATCAGTTATTAGGGGTATACAGATATCGCTTATTAGGGGTATACAGATATCGCTTATTAGGGGTATACAGATATCACTTATTAGGAGTATACAGATATCACTTATTAGGGGTATACAGATATCAGTTATTAGGGGTATACAGATATCGCTTATTAGGGGTATACAGATATCGCTTATTAGGAGTATACAGATATCGCTTATTAGGAGTATACAGATATCACTTATTAGGGGTATACAGATATCACTTATTAGGGGTATACAGATATCACTTATTAGGAGTATACAGATATCACTTATTAGGGGTATACAGATATCACTTATTAGCAGTATACAGATATCACTTATTAGGGGTATACAGATATCACTTATTAGGGGTATACAGATATCACTTATTAGGAGTATACAGATATCACTTATTAGGGGTATACAGATATCAGTTATTAGGGGTATACAGATATCACTTATTAGGGGTATACAGATATCACTTATTAGGAGTATACAGATATCACTTATTAGGAGTATACAGATATCAGTTATTAGGAGTATACAGATATAACTTATTAGGGGTATACAGATATCACTTATTAGGGGTATACAGATATCACTTATTAGGAGTATACAGATATCACTTATTAGGGGTATACAGATATCACTTATTAGGAGTATACAGATATCACTTATTAGGAGTATACAGATATCACTTATTAGGGGTATACAGATATCAGATATTAGGAGTATACAGATATCACTTATTAGCAGTATACAGATATCACTTATTAGGGGTATACAGATATCACTTATTAGGAGTATACAGATATCACTTATTAGGAGTATACAGATATCACTTATTAGGGGTATACAGATATCACTTATTAGGAGTATACAGATATCAGTTATTAGGGGTATACAGATATCACTTATTAGGAGTATACAGATATCACTTATAAGGGGTATACAGATATCACTTATTAGGGGTATACAGATATCACTTATTAGGAGTATACAGATATCACTTATTAGGGGTATACAGATATCACTTATTAGGGGTATACAGATATCACTTATTAGGAGTATACAGATATCACTTATTAGGGGTATACAGATATCACTTATTAGGAGTATACAGATATCACTTATTAGCAGTATACAGATATCAGTTATTAGGAGTATACAGATATCACTTATTAGGGGTATACAGATATCGCTTATTAGGGGTATACAGATATCAGTTATTAGGAGTATACAGATATCACTTATTAGGAGTATACAGATATCACTTATTAGGGGTATACAGATATCACTTATTAGGAGTATACAGATATCACTTATTAGGAGTATACAGATATCGCTTATTAGGGGTATACAGATATCAGTTATTAGGAGTATACAGATATCACTTATTAGGGGTATACAGATATCACTTATTAGCAGTATACAGATATCACTTATTAGGGGTATACAGATATCAGTTATTAGGAGTATACAGATATCACTTATTAGGGGTATACAGATATCAATTATTAGGGGTATACAGATATCACTTATTAGGAGTATACAGATATCACTTATTAGGAGTATACAGATATCACTTATTAGGAGTATACAGATATCACTTATTAGGAGTATACAGATATCACTTATTAGGAGTATACAGATATCGCTTATTAGGGGTATACAGATTTCAGTTATTAGGAGTATACAGATATCACTTATTAGGGGTATACAGATATCACTTATTAGCAGTATACAGATATCACTTATTAGGGGTATACAGATATCACTTATTAGGAGTATACAGATATCACTTATTAGGAGTATACAGATATCACTTATTAGGGGTATACAGATATCACTTATTAGGAGTATACAGATATCAGTTATTAGGGGTATACAGATATCACTTATTAGGAGTATACAGATATCACTTATTAGGGGTATACAGATATCACTTATTAGGGGTATACAGATATCACTTATTAGGAGTATACAGATATCACTTATTAGGGGTATACAGATATCACTTATTAGGGGTATACAGATATCACTTATTAGGAGTATACAGATATCACTTATTAGGGGTATACAGATATCACTTATTAGGAGTATACAGATATCACTTATTAGCAGTATACAGATATCAGTTATTAGGAGTATACAGATATCACTTATTAGGGGTATACAGATATCGCTTATTAGGGGTATACAGATATCAGTTATTAGGAGTATACAGATATCACTTATTATGAGTATACAGATATCACTTATTAGGGGTATACAGATATCACTTATTAGGAGTATACAGATATCACTTATTAGGAGTATACAGATATCGCTTATTAGGGGTATTCAGATATCAGTTATTAGGAGTATACAGATATCACTTATTAGGGGTATACAGATATCACTTATTAGCATTATACAGATATCACTCATTATTGTTATACAGATATCAGTTATTAGGAGTATACAGATATCACTTATTAGGGGTATACAGATATCACTTATTAGGGGTATACAGATATCACTTATTAGGAGTACACAGATATCGCTTATTAGGGGTATACAGATATCACTTATTAGGAGTATACAGATATCACTTATTAGGGGTATACAGATATCACTTATTAGGAGTATACAGATATCACTTATTAGGGGTATACAGATATCACTTATGAGGGGTATACAGATATCACTTATTAGGAGTATACAGATATCACTTATTAGGAGTATACAGATATCACTTATTAGGGGTATACGGATATCACTTATTAGGAGTATACGATATCGCTTATTAGGAGTATACAGATATCACTTATTAGGGGTATACAGATATCACTTATTAGGAGTATACAGATATCACTTATTTGGGGTATACAGATATCACTTATTAGGAGTATACAGATATCACTTATTAGCAGTATACAGATATCACTTATTAGGAGTATACAGATATCACTTATTAGCAGTATACAGATATCAGTTATTAGGAGTAAACAGATATCACTTATTAGGGGTATACAGATATCACTTATTAGGAGTATACAGATATCACTTATTAGGGGTATACAGATATCACTTATTAGGGGTATACAGATATCAGTTATTAGGGGTATACAGATATCACTTATTAGGAGTATACAGATATCACTTATTAGGGGTATACGGATATCAGTTATTAGGAGTATACAGATATCACTTATTAGGGGTATACAGATATCACTTATTAGGAGTATACAGATATCACTTATTAGGGGTATACAGATATCAGTTATTAGGGGTATACAGATATCAGTTATTAGGGGTATACAGATATCACTTATTAGGAGTATACAGATATCACTTATTAGGGGTATACGGATATCAGTTATTAGGAGTATACAGATATCACTTATTAGGAGTATACAGATATCACTTATTAGGAGTATACAGATATCACTTATTAGGGGTATACAGATATCAGTTATTAGGGGTATACAGATATCAGTTATTAGGGGTATACAGATATCACTTATTAGGAGTATACAGATATCACTTATTAGGGGTATACAGATATCACTTATTAGGAGTATACAGATATCACTTATTAGGAGTATACAGATATCAGTTATTAGGGATATACAGATATCGCTTATTAGGGGTATACAGATATCAGTTATTAGGAGTATACAGATATCACTTATTAGGAGTATTCAGATATCACTTATTAGCAGTATACAGATATCACTTATTAGGAGTATACAGATATCACTTATTAGGGGTATACAGATATCAGTTATTAGGAGTATACAGATATCACTTATTAGGAGTATACAGATATCACTTATTAGCAGTATACAGATATCACTTATTAGGGGTATACAGATATCACTTATTAGGAGTATACAGATATCAGTTATTAGGAGTATACAGATATCACTTATTAGGAGTATGCAGATATCACTTATTTGGAGTATACAGATATCACTTATTAGGGGTATACAGATATCAGTTATTAGGGGTATACAGATATCACTTATTAGGGGTATACAGATATCACTTATTAGGAGTATACAGATATCACTTATTAGGATATACAGATATCAGTTATTAGGAGTATACAGATATCACTTATTAGGGTATACAGATATCACTTATTAGGGGTATACAGATATCACTTATTAGGGGTATACGGATATCAGTTATTAGGAGTATACAGATATCACTTATTAGGAGTATACAGATATCACTTATTAGGGGTATACAGATATCACTTATTAGGGGTATACAGATATCACTTATTAGGGGTATACAGATATCACTTATTAGGGGTATACAGATATCACTTATTAGCAGTATACAGATATCACTTATTAGGGGTATACAGATATCAGTTATTAGGAGTATACAGATATCACTTATTAGGGGTATACAGATATCAGTTATTAGGAGTATACAGATATCACTTATTAGGGGTATACAGATATCACTTATTAGGAGTATACAGATATCACTTATTAGGGGTATACAGATATCACTTATTAGGGGTATACAGATATCAGTTATTAGGGGTATACAGATATCACTTATTAGGGGTATACAGATATCACTTATTAGGAGTATACAGATATCACTTATTAGGGGTATACAGATATCAGTTATTAGGAGTATACAGATATCACTTATTAGGGGTATACAGATATCACTTATTAGGGGTATACAGATATCACTTATTAGGGGTATACAGATATCAGTTATTAGGAGTATACAGATATCACTTATTAGGGGTATACGGATATCAGTTATTAGGAGTATACAGATATCACGTATTAGGAGTATACAGATATCACTTATTAGGGGTATACAGATATCACTTATTAGAGGTATACAGATATCACTTATTAGGGGTATACAGATATCACTTATTAGGGGTATACAGATATCAGTTATTAGGGGTATACAGATATCAGTTATTAGGGGTATACAGATATCGCTTATTAGGGGTATACAGATATCGCTTATTAGGGGTATACAGATATCACTTATTAGGAGTATACAGATATCACTTATTAGGGGTATACAGATATCAGTTATTAGGGGTATACAGATATCGCTTATTAGGGGTATACAGATATCGCTTATTAGGAGTATACAGATATCGCTTATTAGGAGTATACAGATATCACTTATTAGGGGTATACAGATATCACTTATTAGGGGTATACAGATATCACTTATTAGGAGTATACAGATATCACTTATTAGGGGTATACAGATATCACTTATTAGCAGTATACAGATATCACTTATTAGGGGTATACAGATATCACTTATTAGGGGTATACAGATATCACTTATTAGGAGTATACAGATATCACTTATTAGGGGTATACAGATATCAGTTATTAGGGGTATACAGATATCACTTATTAGGGGTATACAGATATCACTTATTAGGAGTATACAGATATCACTTATTAGGAGTATACAGATATCAGTTATTAGGAGTATACAGATATCACTTATTAGGGGTATACAGATATCACTTATTAGGAGTATACAGATATCACTTATTAGGAGTATACAGATATCACTTATTAGGGGTATACAGATATCAGATATTAGGAGTATACAGATATCACTTATTAGCAGTATACAGATATCACTTATTAGGGGTATACAGATATCACTTATTAGGAGTATACAGATATCACTTATTAGGAGTATACAGATATCACTTATTAGTGGTATACAGATATCACTTATTAGGAGTATACAGATATCAGTTATTAGGGGTATACAGATATCACTTATTAGGAGTATACAGATATCACTTATAAGGGGTATACAGATATCACTTATTAGGGGTATACAGATATCACTTATTAGGAGTATACAGATATCACTTATTAGGGGTATACAGATATCACTTATTAGGGGTATACAGATATCACTTATTAGGAGTATACAGATATCACTTATTAGGGGTATACAGATATCACTTATTAGGAGTATACAGATATCACTTATTAGCAGTATACAGATATCAGTTATTAGGAGTATACAGATATCTCTTATTAGGGGTATACAGATATCGCTTATTAGGGGTATACAGATATCAGTTATTAGGAGTATACAGATATCACTTATTAGGAGTATACAGATATCACTTATTAGGGGTATACAGATATCACTTATTAGGAGTATACAGATATCACTTATTAGGAGTATACAGATATCGCTTATTAGGGGTATACAGATATCAGTTATTAGGAGTATACAGATATCACTTATTAGGGGTATACAGATATCAGTTATTAGGGGTATACAGATATCACTTATTAGGGGTATACAGATATCGCTTATTAGGGGTATACAGATATCGCTTATTAGGAGTATACAGATATCGCTTATTAGGAGTATACAGATATCGCTTATTAGGGGTATACAGATATCACTTATTAGGAGTATACAGATATCACTTATTAGGGGTATACAGATATCACTTATTAGCAGTATACAGATATCAGTTATTAGGAGTATACAGATATCACTTATTAGCAGTATACAGATATCAGTTATTAGGAGTATACAGATATCGCTTATTAGGAGTATACAGATATCACTTATTAGCAGTATACAGATATCAGTTATTAGGAGTATACAGATATCACTTATTAGGGGTATACAGATATCACTTATTAGCAGTATACAGATATCAGTTATTAGGAGTATACAGATATCACCTATTAGGAGTATACAGATATCACTTATTAGGGGTATACAGATATCACTTATTAGGGGTATACAGATATCACTTATTAGGGGTATACAGATATCACTTATTAGGAGTATACAGATATCACTTATTAGGGGTATACAGATATCACTTATTAGCAGTATACAGATATCAGTTATTAGGAGTATACAGATATCGCTTATTAGGAGTATACAGATATCGCTTATTAGCAGTATACAGATATCAGTTATTAGGAGTATACAGATATCGCTTATTAGGGGTATACAGATATCACTTATTAGGAGTATACAGATATCACTTATTAGGGGTATACAGATATCACTTATTAGGAGTATACAGATATCACTTATTAGGAGTATACAGATATCACTTATTAGGGGTATACAGATATCACTTATTAGGGGTATACAGATATCACTTATTAGGAGTATACAGATATCACTTATTAGAAGTATACAGATATCACTTATTAGGGGTATACGGATATCACTTATTAGGAGTATACGATATCGCTTATTAGGAGTATACAGATATCACTTATTAGGGGTATACAGATATCACTTATTAGGAGTATACAGATATCACTTATTTGGGGTATACAGATATCACTTATTAGGAGTATACAGATATCACGTATTAGCAGTATACAGATATCACTTATTAGGAGTATACAGATATCACTTATTAGGAGTATACAGATATCACTTATTAGGGGTATACAGATATCAGTTATTAGGAGTATACAGATATCACTTATTAGGGGTATACAGATATCACTTATTAGGAGTATACAGATATCACTTATTAGGGGTATACAGATATCAGTTATTAGGAGTATACAGATATCACTTATTAGCAGTATACAGATATCACTTATTAGGGGTATACAGATATCACTTATTAGGAGTATACAGATATCACTTATTAGGAGTATACAGATATCACTTATTAGGGGTATACAGATATCACTTATTAGGAGTATACAGATATCAGTTATTAGGGGTATACAGATATCACTTATTAGGAGTATACAGATATCACTTATTAGGGGTATACAGATATCACTTATTAGGGGTATACAGATATCACTTATTAGGAGTATACAGATATCACTTATTAGGGGTATACAGATATCACTTATTAGGGGTATACAGATATCACTTATTAGGAGTATACAGATATCGCTTATTAGGGGTATACAGATATCACTTATTAGGAGTATACAGATATCACTTATTAGGGGTATACAGATATCACTTATTAGGAGTATACAGATATCACTTATTAGGGGTATACAGATATCAGTTATTAGGAGTATACAGATATCACTTATTATGAGTATACAGATATCACTTATTAGGGGTATACAGATATCACTTATTAGGAGTATACAGATATCACTTATTAGGAGTATACAGATATCGCTTATTAGGGGTATACAGATATCAGCTTATTAGGAGTATACAGATATCACTTATTAGGGGTATACAGATATCACTTATTAGCAGTATACAGATATCACTCATTATTGGTATACAGATATCAGTTATTAGGAGTATACAGATATCACTTATTAGGGGTATACAGATATCACTTATTAGGGGTATACAGATATCACTTATTAGGAGTATACAGATATCGCTTATTAGGGGTATACAGATATCACTTATTAGGAGTATACAGATATCACTTATTAGGGGTATACAGATATCACTTATTAGGAGTATACAGATATCACTTATTAGGGGTATACAGATATCACTTATGAGGGGTATACAGATATCACTTATTAGGAGTATACAGATATCACTTATTAGGAGTATACAGATATCACTTATTAGGGGTATACGGATATCACTTATTAGGAGTATACGATATCGCTTATTAGGAGTATACAGATATCACTTATTAGGGGTATACAGATATCACTTATTAGGAGTATACAGATATCACTTATTTGGGGTATACAGATATCACTTATTAGGAGTATACAGATATCACTTATTAGCAGTATACAGATATCACTTATTAGGAGTATACAGATATCACTTATTAGGAGTATACAGATATCACTTATTAGGGGTATACAGATATCAGTTATTAGGAGTATACAGATATCACTTATTAGGGGTATACAGATATCACTTATTAGGAGTATACAGATATCACTTATTAGGGGTATACAGATATCAGCTTATTAGGAGTATACAGATATCACTTATTAGAAGTATACAGATATCACTTATTAGGGGTATACAGATATCACTTATTAGGAGTATACAGATATCACTTATTAGAGTGTATAGTTAATACAGATATCACTTATTAGGGGTATACAGATATCACTTATTAGGAGTATACAGATATCAATATACAGATATCACTTATTAGGAGTATACAGATATCACTTATAAGGGGTATACAGATATCACTTATTAGGGGTATACAGATATCACTTATTAGGAGTATACAGATATCACTTATTAGGGGTATACAGATATCACTTATTAGGGGTATACAGATATCACTTATTAGGAGTATACAGATATCACTTATTAGGGGTATACAGATATCACTTATTAGGAGTATACAGATATCACTTATTAGCAGTATACAGATATCAGTTATTAGGAGTATACAGATATCACTTATTAGGGGTATACAGATATCGCTTATTAGGGGTATACAGATATCAGTTATTAGGAGTATACAGATATCACTTATTAGGAGTATACAGATATCACTTATTAGGGGTATACAGATATCACTTATTAGGAGTATACAGATATCACTTATTAGGAGTATACAGATATCGCTTATTAGAGGTATACAGATATCAGTTATTAGGAGTATACAGATATCACTTATTAGGGGTATACAGATATCACTTATTAGCAGTATACAGATATCACTTATTAGGGGTATACAGATATCAGTTATTAGGAGTATACAGATATCACTTATTAGGGGTATACAGATATCAATTATTAGGGGTATACAGATATCACTTATTAGGAGTATACAGATATCATTTATTAGGAGTATACAGATATCACTTATTAGGAGTATACAGATATCACTTATTAGGAGTATACAGATATCACTTATTAGGAGTATACAGATATCGCTTATTAGGGGTATACAGATTTCAGTTATTAGGAGTATACAGATATCACTTATTAGGGGTATACAGATATCACTTATTAGCAGTATACAGATATCACTTATTAGGGGTATACAGATATCACTTATTAGGAGTATACAGATATCACTTATTAGGAGTATACAGATATCACTTATTAGGGGTATACAGATATCACTTATTAGGAGTATACAGATATCAGTTATTAGGGGTATACAGATATCACTTATTAGGAGTATACAGATATCACTTATTAGGGGTATACAGATATCACTTATTAGGGGTATACAGATATCACTTATTAGGAGTATACAGATATCACTTATTAGGGGTATACAGATATCACTTATTAGGGGTATACAGATATCACTTATTAGGAGTATACAGATATCACTTATTAGGGGTATACAGATATCACTTATTAGGAGTATACAGATATCACTTATTAGCAGTATACAGATATCAGTTATTAGGAGTATACAGATATCACTTATTAGGGGTATACAGATATCGCTTATTAGGGGTATACAGATATCAGTTATTAGGAGTATACAGATATCACTTATTATGAGTATACAGATATCACTTATTAGGGGTATACAGATATCACTTATTAGGAGTATACAGATATCACTTATTAGGAGTATACAGATATCGCTTATTAGGGGTATTCAGATATCAGTTATTAGGAGTATACAGATATCACTTATTAGGGGTATACAGATATCACTTATTAGCATTATACAGATATCACTCATTATTGTTATACAGATATCAGTTATTAGGAGTATACAGATATCACTTATTAGGGGTATACAGATATCACTTATTAGGGGTATACAGATATCACTTATTAGGAGTACACAGATATCGCTTATTAGGGGTATACAGATATCACTTATTAGGAGTATACAGATATCACTTATTAGGGGTATACAGATATCACTTATTAGGAGTATACAGATATCACTTATTAGGGGTATACAGATATCACTTATGAGGGGTATACAGATATCACTTATTAGTAGTATACAGATATCACTTATTAGGAGTATACAGATATCACTTATTAGGGGTATACGGATATCACTTATTAGGAGTATACGATATCGCTTATTAGGAGTATACAGATATCACTTATTAGGGGTATACAGATATCACTTATTAGGAGTATACAGATATCACTTATTTGGGGTATACAGATATCACTTATTAGGAGTATACAGATATCACTTATTAGCAGTATACAGATATCACTTATTAGGAGTATACAGATATCACTTATTAGCAGTATACAGATATCAGTTATTAGGAGTAAACAGATATCACTTATTAGGGGTATACAGATATCACTTATTAGGAGTATACAGATATCACTTATTAGGGGTATACAGATATCACTTATTAGGGGTATACAGATATCAGTTATTAGGGGTATACAGATATCACTTATTAGGAGTATACAGATATCACTTATTAGGGGTATACGGATATCAGTTATTAGGAGTATACAGATATCACTTATTAGGGGTATACAGATATCACTTATTAGGAGTATACAGATATCACTTATTAGGGGTATACAGATATCAGTTATTAGGGGTATACAGATATCAGTTATTAGGGGTATACAGATATCACTTATTAGGAGTATACAGATATCACTTATTAGGGGTATACGGATATCAGTTATTAGGAGTATACAGATATCACTTATTAGGAGTATACAGATATCACTTATTAGGAGTATACAGATATCACTTATTAGGGGTATACAGATATCAGTTATTAGGGGTATACAGATATCAGTTATTAGGGGTATACAGATATCACTTATTAGGAGTATACAGATATCACTTATTAGGGGTATACAGATATCACTTATTAGGAGTATACAGATATCACTTATTAGGAGTATACAGATATCAGTTATTAGGGATATACAGATATCGCTTATTAGGGGTATACAGATATCAGTTATTAGGAGTATACAGATATCACTTATTAGGAGTATTCAGATATCACTTATTAGCAGTATACAGATATCACTTATTAGGAGTATACAGATATCACTTATTAGGGGTATACAGATATCAGTTATTAGGAGGTATACAGATATCACTTATTAGGAGTATACAGATATCACTTATTAGCAGTATACAGATATCACTTATTAGGGGTATACAGATATCACTTATTAGGAGTATACAGATATCAGTTATTAGGAGTATACAGATATCACTTATTAGGAGTATGCAGATATCACTTATTTGGAGTATACAGATATCACTTATTAGGGGTATACAGATATCAGTTATTAGGGGTATACAGATATCACTTATTAGGGGTATACAGATATCACTTATTAGGAGTATACAGATATCACTTATTAGGAGTATACAGATATCAGTTATTAGGAGTATACAGATATCACTTATTAGGGTTATACAGATATCACTTATTAGGGGTATACAGATATCACTTATTAGGGGTATACGGATATCAGTTATTAAGAGTATACAGATATCACTTATTAGGAGTATACAGATATCACTTATTAGGGGTATACAGATATCACTTATTAGGGGTATACAGATATCACTTATTAGGGGTATACAGATATCACTTATTAGGGGTATACAGATATCACTTATTAGCAGTATACAGATATCACTTATTAGGGGTATACAGATATCAGTTATTAGGAGTATACAGATATCACTTATTAGGGGTATACAGATATCAGTTATTAGGAGTATACAGATATCACTTATTAGGGGTATACAGATATCAGTTATTAGGAGTATACAGATATCACTTATTAGGGGTATACAGATATCACTTATTAGGGGTATACAGATATCAGTTATTAGGGGTATACAGATATCACTTATTAGGGGTATACAGATATCACTTATTAGGAGTATACAGATATCACTTATTAGGGGTATACAGATATCAGTTATTAGGAGTATACAGATATCACTTATTAGGGGTATACAGATATCACTTATTAGGGGTATACAGATATCACTTATTAGGGGTATACAGATATCAGTTATTAGGAGTATACAGATATCACTTATTAGGGGTATACGGATATCAGTTATTAGGAGTATACAGATATCACGTATTAGGAGTATACAGATATCACTTATTAGGGGTATACAGATATCACTTATTAGAGGTATACAGATATCACTTATTAGGGGTATACAGATATCACTTATTAGGGGTATACAGATATCAGTTATTAGGGGTATACAGATATCAGTTATTAGGGGTATACAGATATCGCTTATTAGGGGTATACAGATATCGCTTATTAGGGGTATACAGATATCACTTATTAGGAGTATACAGATATCACTTATTAGGGGTATACAGATATCAGTTATTAGGGGTATACAGATATCGCTTATTAGGGGTATACAGATATCGCTTATTAGGAGTATACAGATATCGCTTATTAGGAGTATACAGATATCACTTATTAGGGGTATACAGATATCACTTATTAGGGGTATACAGATATCACTTATTAGGAGTATACAGATATCACTTATTAGGGGTATACAGATATCACTTATTAGCAGTATACAGATATCACTTATTAGGGGTATACAGATATCACTTATTAGGGGTATACAGATATCACTTATTAGGAGTATACAGATATCACTTATTAGGGGTATACAGATATCAGTTATTAGGGGTATACAGATATCACTTATTAGGGGTATACAGATATCACTTATTAGGAGTATACAGATATCACTTATTAGGAGTATACAGATATCAGTTATTAGGAGTATACAGATATAACTTATTAGGGGTATACAGATATCACTTATTAGGGGTATACAGATATCACTTATTAGGAGTATACAGATATCACTTATTAGGGGTATACAGATATCACTTATTAGGAGTATACAGATATCACTTATTAGGAGTATACAGATATCACTTATTAGGGGTATACAGATATCAGATATTAGGAGTATACAGATATCACTTATTAGCAGTATACAGATATCACTTATTAGGGGTATACAGATATCACTTATTAGGAGTATACAGATATCACTTATTAGGAGTATACAGATATCACTTATTAGGGGTATACAGATATCACTTATTAGGAGTATACAGATATCAGTTATTAGGGGTATACAGATATCACTTATTAGGAGTATACAGATATCACTTATAAGGGGTATACAGATATCACTTATTAGGGGTATACAGATATCACTTATTAGGAGTATACAGATATCACTTATTAGGGGTATACAGATATCACTTATTAGGGGTATACAGATATCACTTATTAGGAGTATACAGATATCACTTATTAGGGGTATACAGATATCACTTATTAGGAGTATACAGATATCACTTATTAGCAGTATACAGATATCAGTTATTAGGAGTATACAGATATCACTTATTAGGGGTATACAGATATCGCTTATTAGGGGTATACAGATATCAGTTATTAGGAGTATACAGATATCACTTATTAGGAGTATACAGATATCACTTATTAGGGGTATACAGATATCACTTATTAGGAGTATACAGATATCACTTATTAGGAGTATACAGATATCGCTTATTAGGGGTATACAGATATCAGTTATTAGGAGTATACAGATATCACTTATTAGGGGTATACAGATATCACTTATTAGCAGTATACAGATATCACTTATTAGGGGTATACAGATATCAGTTATTAGGAGTATACAGATATCACTTATTAGGGGTATACAGATATCAATTATTAGGGGTATACAGATATCACTTATTAGGAGTATACAGATATCACTTATTAGGAGTATACAGATATCACTTATTAGGAGTATACAGATATCACTTATTAGGAGTATACAGATATCACTTATTAGGAGTATACAGATATCGCTTATTAGGGGTATACAGATTTCAGTTATTAGGAGTATACAGATATCACTTATTAGGGGTATACAGATATCACTTATTAGCAGTATACAGATATCACTTATTAGGGGTATACAGATATCACTTATTAGGAGTATACAGATATCACTTATTAGGAGTATACAGATATCACTTATTAGGGGTATACAGATATCACTTATTAGGAGTATACAGATATCAGTTATTAGGGGTATACAGATATCACTTATTAGGAGTATACAGATATCACTTATTAGGGGTATACAGATATCACTTATTAGGGGTATACAGATATCACTTATTAGGAGTATACAGATATCACTTATTAGGGGTATACAGATATCACTTATTAGGGGTATACAGATATCACTTATTAGGAGTATACAGATATCACTTATTAGGGGTATACAGATATCACTTATTAGGAGTATACAGATATCACTTATTAGCAGTATACAGATATCAGTTATTAGGAGTATACAGATATCACTTATTAGGGGTATACAGATATCGCTTATTAGGGGTATACAGATATCAGTTATTAGGAGTATACAGATATCACTTATTATGAGTATACAGATATCACTTATTAGGGGTATACAGATATCACTTATTAGGAGTATACAGATATCACTTATTAGGAGTATAAAGATATCGCTTATTAGGGGTATTCAGATATCAGTTATTAGGAGTATACAGATATCACTTATTAGGGGTATACAGATATCACTTATTAGCATTATACAGATATCACTCATTATTGTTATACAGATATCAGTTATTAGGAGTATACAGATATCACTTATTAGGGGTATACAGATATCACTTATTAGGGGTATACAGATATCACTTATTAGGAGTACACAGATATCGCTTATTAGGGGTATACAGATATCACTTATTAGGAGTATACAGATATCACTTATTAGGGGTATACAGATATCACTTATTAGGAGTATACAGATATCACTTATTAGGGGTATACAGATATCACTTATGAGGGGTATACAGATATCACTTATTAGGAGTATACAGATATCACTTATTAGGAGTATACAGATATCACTTATTAGGGGTATACGGATATCACTTATTAGGAGTATACGATATCGCTTATTAGGAGTATACAGATATCACTTATTAGGGGTATACAGATATCACTTATTAGGAGTATACAGATATCACTTATTTGGGGTATACAGATATCACTTATTAGGAGTATACAGATATCACTTATTAGCAGTATACAGATATCACTTATTAGGAGTATACAGATATCACTTATTAGCAGTATACAGATATCAGTTATTAGGAGTAAACAGATATCACTTATTAGGGGTATACAGATATCACTTATTAGGAGTATACAGATATCACTTATTAGGGGTATACAGATATCACTTATTAGGGGTATACAGATATCAGTTATTAGGGGTATACAGATATCACTTATTAGGAGTATACAGATATCACTTATTAGGGGTATACGGATATCAGTTATTAGGAGTATACAGATATCACTTATTAGGGGTATACAGATATCACTTATTAGGAGTATACAGATATCACTTATTAGGGGTATACAGATATCAGTTATTAGGGGTATACAGATATCAGTTATTAGGGGTATACAGATATCACTTATTAGGAGTATACAGATATCACTTATTAGGGGTATACGGATATCAGTTATTAGGAGTATACAGATATCACTTATTAGGAGTATACAGATATCACTTATTAGGAGTATACAGATATCACTTATTAGGGGTATACAGATATCAGTTATTAGGGGTATACAGATATCAGTTATTAGGGGTATACAGATATCACTTATTAGGAGTATACAGATATCACTTATTAGGGGTATACAGATATCACTTATTAGGAGTATACAGATATCACTTATTAGGAGTATACAGATATCAGTTATTAGGGATATACAGATATCGCTTATTAGGGGTATACAGATATCAGTTATTAGGAGTATACAGATATCACTTATTAGGAGTATTCAGATATCACTTATTAGCAGTATACAGATATCACTTATTAGGAGTATACAGATATCACTTATTAGGGGTATACAGATATCAGTTATTAGGAGTATACAGATATCACTTATTAGGAGTATACAGATATCACTTATTAGCAGTATACAGATATCACTTATTAGGGGTATACAGATATCACTTATTAGGAGTATACAGATATCAGTTATTAGGAGTATACAGATATCACTTATTAGGAGTATGCAGATATCACTTATTTGGAGTATACAGATATCACTTATTAGGGGTATACAGATATCAGTTATTAGGGGTATACAGATATCACTTATTAGGGGTATACAGATATCACTTATTAGGAGTATACAGATATCACTTATTAGGAATATACAGATATCAGTTATTAGGAGTATACAGATATCACTTATTAGGGTTATACAGATATCACTTATTAGGGGTATACAGATATCACTTATTAGGGGTATACGGATATCAGTTATTAGGAGTATACAGATATCACTTATTAGGAGTATACAGATATCACTTATTAGGGGTATACAGATATCACTTATTAGGGGTATACAGATATCACTTATTAGGGGTATACAGATATCACTTATTAGGGGTATACAGATATCACTTATTAGCAGTATACAGATATCACTTATTAGGGGTATACAGATATCAGTTATTAGGAGTATACAGATATCACTTATTAGGGGTATACAGATATCAGTTATTAGGAGTATACAGATATCACTTATTAGGGGTATACAGATATCACTTATTAGGAGTATACAGATATCACTTATTAGGGGTATACAGATATCACTTATTAGGGGTATACAGATATCAGTTATTAGGGGTATACAGATATCACTTATTAGGGGTATACAGATATCACTTATTAGGAGTATACAGATATCACTTATTAGGGGTATACAGATATCAGTTATTAGGAGTATACAGATATCACTTATTAGGGGTATACAGATATCACTTATTAGGGGTATACAGATATCACTTATTAGGGGTATACAGATATCAGTTATTAGGAGTATACAGATATCACTTATTAGGGGTATACGGATATCAGTTATTAGGAGTATACAGATATCACGTATTAGGAGTATACAGATATCACTTATTAGGGGTATACAGATATCACTTATTAGAGGTATACAGATATCACTTATTAGGGGTATACAGATATCACTTATTAGGGGTATACAGATATCAGTTATTAGGGGTATACAGATATCAGTTATTAGGGGTATACAGATATCGCTTATTAGGGGTATACAGATATCGCTTATTAGGGGTATACAGATATCACTTATTAGGAGTATACAGATATCACTTATTAGGGGTATACAGATATCAGTTATTAGGGGTATACAGATATCGCTTATTAGGGGTATACAGATATCGCTTATTAGGAGTATACAGATATCGCTTATTAGGAGTATACAGATATCACTTATTAGGGGTATACAGATATCACTTATTAGGGGTATACAGATATCACTTATTAGGAGTATACAGATATCACTTATTAGGGGTATACAGATATCACTTATTAGCAGTATACAGATATCACTTATTAGGGGTATACAGATATCACTTATTAGGGGTATACAGATATCACTTATTAGGAGTATACAGATATCACTTATTAGGGGTATACAGATATCAGTTATTAGGGGTATACAGATATCACTTATTAGGGGTATACAGATATCACTTATTAGGAGTATACAGATATCACTTATTAGGAGTATACAGATATCAGTTATTAGGAGTATACAGATATCACTTATTAGGGGTATACAGATATCACTTATTAGGAGTATACAGATATCACTTATTAGGAGTATACAGATATCACTTATTAGGGGTATACAGATATCAGATATTAGGAGTATACAGATATCACTTATTAGCAGTATACAGATATCACTTATTAGGGGTATACAGATATCACTTATTAGGAGTATACAGATATCACTTATTAGGAGTATACAGATATCACTTATTAGTGGTATACAGATATCACTTATTAGGAGTATACAGATATCAGTTATTAGGGGTATACAGATATCACTTATTAGGAGTATACAGATATCACTTATAAGGGGTATACAGATATCACTTATTAGGGGTATACAGATATCACTTATTAGGAGTATACAGATATCACTTATTAGGGGTATACAGATATCACTTATTAGGGGTATACAGATATCACTTATTAGGAGTATACAGATATCACTTATTAGGGGTATACAGATATCACTTATTAGGAGTATACAGATATCACTTATTAGCAGTATACAGATATCAGTTATTAGGAGTATACAGATATCTCTTATTAGGGGTATACAGATATCGCTTATTAGGGGTATACAGATATCAGTTATTAGGAGTATACAGATATCACTTATTAGGAGTATACAGATATCACTTATTAGGGGTATACAGATATCACTTATTAGGAGTATACAGATATCACTTATTAGGAGTATACAGATATCGCTTATTAGGGGTATACAGATATCAGTTATTAGGAGTATACAGATATCACTTATTAGGGGTATACAGATATCACTTATTAGCAGTATACAGATATCACTTATTAGGGGTATACAGATATCAGTTATTAGGAGTATACAGATATCACTTATTAGGGGTATACAGATATCAATTATTAGGGGTATACAGATATCACTTATTAGGAGTATACAGATATCACTTATTAGGAGTATACAGATATCACTTATTAGGAGTATACAGATATCACTTATTAGGAGTATACAGATATCACTTATTAGGAGTATACAGATATCGCTTATTAGGGGTATACAGATTTCAGTTATTAGGAGTATACAGATATCACTTATTAGGGGTATACAGATATCACTTATTAGCAGTATACAGATATCGCTTATTAGGGGTATACAGATATCACTTATTAGGAGTATACAGATATCACTTATTAGGAGTATACAGATATCACTTATTAGGGGTATACAGATATCACTTATTAGGAGTATACAGATATCAGTTATTAGGGGTATACAGATATCACTTATTAGGAGTATACAGATATCACTTATTAGGGGTATACAGATATCACTTATTAGGGGTATACAGATATCACTTATTAGGAGTATACAGATATCACTTATTAGGGGTATACAGATATCACTTATTAGGGGTATACAGATATCACTTATTAGGAGTATACAGATATCACTTATTAGGGGTATACAGATATCACTTATTAGGAGTATACAGATATCACTTATTAGCAGTATACAGATATCAGTTATTAGGAGTATACAGATATCACTTATTAGGGGTATACAGATATCGCTTATTAGGGGTATACAGATATCAGTTATTAGGAGTATACAGATATCACTTATTATGAGTATACAGATATCACTTATTAGGGGTATACAGATATCACTTATTAGGAGTATACAGATATCACTTATTAGGAGTATACAGATATCGCTTATTAGGGGTATTCAGATATCAGTTATTAGGAGTATACAGATATCACTTATTAGGGGTATACAGATATCACTTATTAGCATTATACAGATATCACTCATTATTGTTATACAGATATCAGTTATTAGGAGTATACAGATATCACTTATTAGGGGTATACAGATATCACTTATTAGGGGTATACAGATATCACTTATTAGGAGTATACAGATATCGCTTATTAGGGGTATACAGATATCACTTATTAGGAGTATACAGATATCACTTATTAGGGGTATACAGATATCACTTATTAGGAGTATACAGATATCACTTATTAGGGGTATACAGATATCACTTATGAGGGGTATACAGATATCACTTATTAGGAGTATACAGATATCACTTATTAGGAGTATACAGATATCACTTATTAGGGGTATACGGATATCACTTATTAGGAGTATACGATATCGCTTATTAGGAGTATACAGATATCACTTATTAGGGGTAAACAGATATCACTTATTAGGAGTATACAGATATCACTTATTTGGGGTATACAGATATCACTTATTAGGAGTATACAGATATCACTTATTAGCAGTATACAGATATCACTTATTAGGAGTATACAGATATCACTTATTAGCAGTATACAGATATCAGTTATTAGGAGTAAACAGATATCACTTATTAGGGGTATACAGATATCACTTATTAGGAGTATACAGATATCACTTATTAGGGGTCTACAGATATCACTTATTAGGGGTATACAGATATCAGTTATTAGGGGTATACAGATATCACTTATTAGGAGTATACAGATATCACTTATTAGGGGTATACGGATATCAGTTATTAGGAGTATACAGATATCACTTATTAGGGGTATACAGATATCACTTATTAGGAGTATACAGATATCACTTATTAGGGGTATACAGATATCAGTTATTAGGGGTATACAGATATCAGTTATTAGGGGTATACAGATATCACTTATTAGGAGTATACAGATATCACTTATTAGGGGTATACGGATATCAGTTATTAGGAGTATACAGATATCACTTATTAGGAGTATACAGATATCACTTATTAGGAGTATACAGATATCACTTATTAGGGGTATACAGATATCAGTTATTAGGGGTATACAGATATCAGTTATTAGGGGTATACAGATATCACTTATTAGGAGTATACAGATATCACTTATTAGGGGTATACAGATATCACTTATTAGGAGTATACAGATATCACTTATTAGGAGTATACAGATATCAGTTATTAGGGATATACAGATATCGCTTATTAGGGGTATACAGATATCAGTTATTAGGAGTATACAGATATCACTTATTAGGAGTATTCAGATATCACTTATTAGCAGTATACAGATATCACTTATTAGGAGTATACAGATATCACTTATTAGGGGTATACAGATATCAGTTATTAGGAGTATACAGATATCACTTATTAGGAGTATACAGATATCACTTATTAGCAGTATACAGATATCACTTATTAGGGGTATACAGATATCACTTATTAGGAGTATACAGATATCAGTTATTAGGAGTATACAGATATCACTTATTAGGAGTATGCAGATATCACTTATTTGGAGTATACAGATATCACTTATTAGGGGTATACAGATATCAGTTATTAGGGGTATACAGATATCACTTATTAGGGGTATACAGATATCACTTATTAGGAGTATACAGATATCACTTATTAGGAGTATACAGATATCAGTTATTAGGAGTATACAGATATCACTTATTAGGGTTATACAGATATCACTTATTAGGGGTATACAGATATCACTTATTAGGGGTATACGGATATCAGTTATTAGGAGTATACAGATATCACTTATTAGGAGTATACAGATATCACTTATTAGGGGTATACAGATATCACTTATTAGGGGTATACAGATATCACTTATTAGGGGTATACAGATATCACTTATTAGGGGTATACAGATATCACTTATTAGCAGTATACAGATATCACTTATTAGGGGTATACAGATATCAGTTATTAGGAGTATACAGATATCACTTATTAGGGGTATACAGATATCAGTTATTAGGAGTATACAGATATCACTTATTAGGGGTATACAGATATCAGTTATTAGGAGTATACAGATATCACTTATTAGGGGTATACAGATATCACTTATTAGGGGTATACAGATATCAGTTATTAGGGGTATACAGATATCACTTATTAGGGGTATACAGATATCACTTATTAGGAGTATACAGATATCACTTATTAGGGGTATACAGATATCAGTTATTAGGAGTATACAGATATCACTTATTAGGGGTATACAGATATCACTTATTAGGGGTATACAGATATCACTTATTAGGGGTATACAGATATCAGTTATTAGGAGTATACAGATATCACTTATTAGGGGTATACGGATATCAGTTATTAGGAGTATACAGATATCACGTATTAGGAGTATACAGATATCACTTATTAGGGGTATACAGATATCACTTATTAGGGGTATACAGATATCACTTATTAGGGGTATACAGATATCACTTATTAGGGGTATACAGATATCAGTTATTAGGGGTATACAGATATCAGTTATTAGGGGTATACAGATATCGCTTATTAGGGGTATACAGATATCGCTTATTAGGGGTATACAGATATCACTTATTAGGAGTATACAGATATCACTTATTAGGGGTATACAGATATCAGTTATTAGGGGTATACAGATATCGCTTATTAGGGGTATACAGATATCGCTTATTAGGAGTATACAGATATCGCTTATTAGGAGTATACAGATATCACTTATTAGGGGTATACAGATATCACTTATTAGGGGTATACAGATATCACTTATTAGGAGTATACAGATATCACTTATTAGGGGTATACAGATATCACTTATTAGCAGTATACAGATATCACTTATTAGGGGTATACAGATATCACTTATTAGGGGTATACAGATATCACTTATTAGGAGTATACAGATATCACTTATTAGGGGTATACAGATATCAGTTATTAGGGGTATACAGATATCACTTATTAGGGGTATACAGATATCACTTATTAGGAGTATACAGATATCACTTATTAGGAGTATACAGATATCAGTTATTAGGAGTATACAGATATAACTTATTAGGGGTATACAGATATCACTTATTAGGGGTATACAGATATCACTTATTAGGAGTATACAGATATCACTTATTAGGGGTATACAGATATCACTTATTAGGAGTATACAGATATCACTTATTAGGAGTATACAGATATCACTTATTAGGAGTATACAGATATCACTTATTAGGAGTATACAGATATCACTTATTAGGGGTATACAGATATCAGTTATTAGGAGTATACAGATATCACTTATTAGGAGTATACAGATATCACTTATTAGGGGTATACAGATATCACTTATTAGGAGTATACAGATATCACTTATTAGGGGTATACAGATATCAGTTATTAGGAGTATACAGATATCACTTATTAGGAGTATACAGATATCACTTATTAGCAGTATACAGATATCAGTTATTAGGAGTATACAGATATCACTTATTTACAGATATCACTTATTAGGAGTATACAGATATCACTTATTAGCAGTATACAGATATCAGTTATTAGGAGTATACAGATATCACTTATTAGGGGTATACAGATATCAGTTATTAGGGGTATACAGATATCACTTATTAGGGGTATACAGATATCGCTTATTAGGGGTATACAGATATCGCTTATTAGGAGTATACAGATATCGCTTATTAGGAGTATACAGATATCGCTTATTAGGGGTATACAGATATCACTTATTAGGAGTATACAGATATCACTTATTAGGGGTATACAGATATCACTTATTAGCAGTATACAGATATCAGTTATTAGGAGTATACAGATATCACTTATTAGCAGTATACAGATATCAGTTATTAGGAGTATACAGATATCGCTTATTAGGAGTATACAGATATCACTTATTAGCAGTATACAGATATCAGTTATTAGGAGTATACAGATATCACTTATTAGGGGTATACAGATATCACTTATTAGCAGTATACAGATATCAGTTATTAGGAGTATACAGATATCACCTATTAGGAGTATACAGATATCACTTATTAGGGGTATACAGATATCACTTATTAGGGATATACAGATATCACTTATTAGGGGTATACAGATATCACTTATTAGGAGTATACAGATATCACTTATTAGGGGTATACAGATATCACTTATTAGCAGTATACAGATATCAGTTATTAGGAGTATACAGATATCGCTTATTAGGAGTATACAGATATCGCTTATTAGCAGTATACAGATATCAGTTATTAGGAGTATACAGATATCGCTTATTAGGGGTATACAGATATCACTTATTAGGAGTATACAGATATCACTTATTAGGGGTATACAGATATCACTTATTAGGAGTATACAGATATCACTTATTAGGAGTATACAGATATCACTTATTAGGGGTATACAGATATCACTTATTAGGGGTATACAGATATCACTTATTAGGAGTATACAGATATCACTTATTAGAAGTATACAGATATCACTTATTAGGGGTATACGGATATCACTTATTAGGAGTATACGATATCGCTTATTAGGAGTATACAGATATCACTTATTAGGGGTATACAGATATCACTTATTAGGAGTATACAGATATCACTTATTTGGGGTATACAGATATCACTTATTAGGAGTATACAGATATCACGTATTAGCAGTATACAGATATCACTTATTAGGAGTATACAGATATCACTTATTAGGAGTATACAGATATCACTTATTAGGGGTATACAGATATCAGTTATTAGGAGTATACAGATATCACTTATTAGGGGTATACAGATATCACTTATTAGGAGTATACAGATATCACTTATTAGGGGTATACAGATATCAGTTATTAGGAGTATACAGATATCACTTATTAGCAGTATACAGATATCACTTATTAGGGGTATACAGATATCACTTATTAGGAGTATAAAGATATCACTTATTAGGAGTATACAGATATCACTTATTAGGGGTATACAGATATCACTTATTAGGAGTATACAGATATCAGTTATTAGGGGTATACAGATATCACTTATTAGGAGTATACAGATATCACTTATTAGGGGTATACAGATATCACTTATTAGGGGTATACAGATATCACTTATTAGGAGTATACAGATATCACTTATTAGGGGTATACAGATATCACTTATTAGGGGTATACAGATATCACTTATTAGGAGTATACAGATATCACTTATTAGGGGTATACAGATATCACTTATTAGGAGTATACAGATATCACTTATTAGCAGTATACAGATATCAGTTATTAGGAGTATACAGATATCACTTATTAGGGGTATACAGATAACGCTTATTAGGGGTATACAGATATCAGTTATTAGGAGTATACAGATATCACTTATTATGAGTATACAGATATCACTTATTAGGGGTATACAGATATCACTTATTAGGAGTATACAGATATCACTTATTAGGAGTATACAGATATCGCTTATTAGGGGTATACAGATATCAGTTATTAGGAGTATACAGATATCACTTATTAGGGGTATACAGATATCACTTATTAGCAGTATACAGATATCACTCATTATTGGTATACAGATATCAGTTATTAGGAGTATACAGATATCACTTATTAGGGGTATACAGATATCACTTATTAGGGGTATACAGATATCACTTATTAGGAGTATACAGATATCGCTTATTAGGGGTATACAGATATCACTTATTAGGAGTATACAGATATCACTTATTAGGGGTATACAGATATCACTTATTAGGAGTATACAGATATCACTTATTAGGGGTATACAGATATCAATTATGAGGGGTATACAGATATCACTTATTAGGAGTATACAGATATCACTTATTAGGAGTATACAGATATCACTTATTAGGGGTATACGGATATCACTTATTAGGAGTATACGATATCGCTTATTAGGAGTATACAGATATCACTTATTAGGGGTATACAGATATCACTTATTAGGAGTATACAGATATCACTTATTTGGGGTATACAGATATCACTTATTAGGAGTATACAGATATCACTTATTAGCAGTATACAGATATCACTTATTAGGAGTATACAGATATCACTTATTAGGAGTATACAGATATCACTTATTAGGGGTATACAGATATCAGTTATTAGGAGTATACAGATATCACTTATTAGGGGTATACAGATATCACTTATTAGGAGTATACAGATATCACTTATTAGGGGTATACAGATATCAGATATTAGGAGTATACAGATATCACTTATTAGCAGTATACAGATATCACTTATTAGGGGTATACAGATATCACTTATTAGGAGTATACAGATATCACTTATTAGGAGTATACAGATATCACTTATTAGGGGTATACAGATATCACTTATTAGGAGTATACAGATATCAGTTATTAGGGGTATACAGATATCACTTATTAGGAGTATACAGATATCACTTATAAGGGGTATACAGATATCACTTATTAGGGGTATACAGATATCACTTATTAGGAGTATACAGATATCACTTATTAGGGGTATACAGATATCACTTATTAGGGGTATACAGATATCACTTATTAGGAGTATACAGATATCACTTATTAGGGGTATACAGATATCACTTATTAGGAGTATACAGATATCACTTATTAGCAGTATACAGATATCAGTTATTAGGAGTATACAGATATCACTTATTAGGGGTATACAGATATCGCTTATTAGGGGTATACAGATATCAGTTATTAGGAGTATACAGATATCACTTATTAGGAGTATACAGATATCACTTATTAGGAGTATACAGATATCACTTATTAGGAGTATACAGATATCGCTTATTAGGGGTATACAGATATCAGTTATTAGGAGTATACAGATATCACTTATTAGGGGTATACAGATATCACTTATTAGCAGTATACAGATATCACTTATTAGGGGTATACAGATATCAGTTATTAGGAGTATACAGATATCACTTATTAGGGGTATACAGATATCACTTATTAGGGGTATACAGATATCACTTATTAGGAGTATACAGATATCACTTATTAGGAGTATACAGATATCACTTATTAGGAGTATACAGATATCACTTATTAGGAGTATACAGATATTACTTATTAGGGGTATACAGATATCACTTATTAGGAGTATACAGATATCACTTATTAGCAGTATACAGATATCAGTTATTAGGAGTATACAGATATCACTTATTAGGGGTATACAGATATCACTTATTAGGGGTATACAGATATCACTTATTAGGAGTATACAGATATCACTTATTAGGAGTATACAGATATCACTTATTAGGAGTATACAGATATCACTTATTAGGAGTATACAGATATCACTTATTAGGAGTATACAGATATCGCTTATTAGGGGTATACAGATTTCAGTTATTAGGAGTATACAGATATCACTTATTAGGGGTATACAGATATCACTTATTAGCAGTATACAGATATCACTTATTAGGGGTATACAGATATCACTTATTAGGAGTATACAGATATCACTTATTAGGAGTATACAGATATCACTTATTAGGGGTATACAGATATCACTTATTAGGAGTATACAGATATCAGTTATTAGGGGTATACAGATATCACTTATTAGGAGTATACAGATATCACTTATTAGGGGTATACAGATATCACTTATTAGGGGTATACAGATATCACTTATTAGGAGTATACAGATATCACTTATTAGGAGTATACAGATATCGCTTATTAGGGGTATTCAGATATCAGTTATTAGGAGTATACAGATATCACTTATTAGGGGTATACAGATATCACTTATTAGCAGTATACAGATATCACTCATTATTGTTATACAGATATCAGTTATTAGGAGTATACAGATATCACTTATTAGGGGTATACAGATATCACTTATTAGGGGTATACAGATATCATTTATTAGGAGTATACAGATATCGCTTATTAGGGGTATACAGATATCACTTATTAGGAGTATACAGATATCACTTATTAGGGGTATACAGATATCACTTATTAGGAGTATACAGATATCACTTATTAGGGGTATACAGATATCACTTATGAGGGGTATACAGATATCACTTATTAGGAGTATACAGATATCACTTATTAGGAGTATACAGATATCACTTATTAGGGGTATACGGATATCACTTATTAGGAGTATACGATATCGCTTATTAGGAGTATACAGATATCACTTATTAGGGGTATACAGATATCACTTATTAGGAGTATACAGATATCACTTATTTGGGGTATACAGATATCACTTATTAGGAGTATACAGATATCACTTATTAGCAGTATACAGATATCACTTATTAGGAGTATACAGATATCACTTATTAGGAGTATACAGATATCACTTATTAGGGGTATACAGATATCAGTTATTAGGAGTATACAGATATCACTTATTAGGGGTATACAGATATCACTTATTAGGAGTATACAGATATCACTTATTAGGGGTATACAGATATCAGATATTAGGAGTATACAGATATCACTTATTAGCAGTATACAGATATCACTTATTAGGGGTATACAGATATCACTTATTAGGAGTATACAGATATCACTTATTAGGAGTATACAGATATCACTTATTAGGGGTATACAGATATCACTTATTAGGAGTATACAGATATCAGTTATTAGGGGTATACAGATATCACTTATTAGGAGTATACAGATATCACTTATAAGGGGTATACAGATATCACTTATTAGGGGTATACAGATATCACTTATTAGGAGTATACAGATATCACTTATTAGGGGTATACAGATATCACTTATTAGGGGTATACAGATATCACTTATTAGGAGTATACAGATATCACTTATTAGGGGTATACAGATATCACTTATTAGGAGTATACAGATATCACTTATTAGCAGTATACAGATATCAGTTATTAGGAGTATACAGATATCACTTATTAGGGGTATACAGATATCGCTTATTAGGGGTATACAGATATCAGTTATTAGGAGTATACAGATATCACTTATTAGGAGTATACAGATATCACTTATTAGGGGTATACAGATATCACTTATTAGGAGTATACGGATATCACTTATTAGGAGTATACAGATATCGCTTATTAGGGGTATTCAGATATCAGTTATTAGGAGTATACAGATATCACTTATTAGGGGTATACAGATATCACTTATTAGCAGTATACAGATATCACTTATTAGGGGTATACAGATATCAGTTATTAGGAGTATACAGATATCACTTATTAGGGGTATACAGATATCACTTATTAGGGGTATACAGATATCACTTATTAGGAGTATACAGATATCACTTATTAGGAGTATACAGATATCACTTATTAGGAGTATACAGATATCACTTATTAGGGGTATACAGATATCAGTTATTAGGGGTATACAGATATCACTTATTAGGGGTATACAGATATCACTTATTAGGAGTATACAGATATCACTTATTAGGAGTATACAGATATCAGTTATTAGGAGTATACAGATATCACTTATTAGGGGTATACAGATATCACTTATTAGGGGTATACAGATATCACTTATTAGGGGTATACGGATATCAGTTATTAGGAGTATACAGATATCACTTATTAGGAGTATACAGATATCATTTATTAGGGGTATACAGATATCAGTTATTAGGGGTATACAGATATCACTTATTAGGGGTATACAGATATCACTTATTAGGAGTATACAGATATCGCTTATTAGGAGTATACAGATATCAGTTATTAGGAGTATACAGATATCACTTATTAGGGGTATACAGATATCAGTTATTAGGAGTATACAGATATCACTTATTAGGGGTATACAGATATCAGTTATTAGGAGTATACAGATATCACTTATTAGGGGTATACAGATATCAGTTATTAGAAGTATACAGATATCACTTTTTAGGGGTATACAGATATCACTTATTAGGAGTATACAGATATCAGTTATTAGGGGTATACAGATATCAGTTATTAGGAGTATACAGTTATCACTTATTAGGGGTATACAGATATCACTTATTAGGGGTATACAGATATCACTTATTAGGGGTATACAGATATCAGTTATTAGGAGTATACAGATATCACTTATTAGGGGTATACGGATATCAGTTATTAGGAGTATACAGATATCACTTATTAGGAGTATACAGATATCACTTATTAGGGGTATACGGATATCAGTTATTAGGAGTATACAGATATCGCTTATTAGGGGTATACAGATATCACTTATTAGGAGTATACAGATATCACTTATTAGGGGTATACAGATATCACTTATTAGGGGTATACAGATATCAGTTATTAGGGGTATACAGATATCACTTATTAGGAGTATACAGATATCACTTATTATGGGTATACGGATATCAGTTATTAGGGGTATACAGATATCACTTATTAGGGGCATACAGATATCACTTATTAGGGGTATACAGATATCACTTATTAGGGGTATACGGATATCAGTTATTAGGAGTATACAGATATCACTTATTAGGGGTATACAGATATCACTTATTAGGAGTATACAGATATCAGTTATTAGGGGTATACAGATATCACTTATTAGGAGTATACAGATATCACTTATTAGGGGTATACAGATATCACTTATTAGGGGTATACAGATATCACTTATTAGGAGTATACAGATATCACTTATTAGGGGTATACAGATATCACTTATTAGGAGTATACAGATATCACTTATTAGGAGTATACAGATATCACTTATTAGGAGTATACAGATATCACTTATTAGGAGTATACAGATATCACTTATTAGGAGTATACAGATATCGCTTATTAGGGGTATACAGATATCAGTTATTAGGAGTATACAGATATCACTTATTAGGGGTATACAGATATCACTTATTAGCAGTATACAGATATCACTTATTAGGGGTATACAGATATCACTTATTAGGAGTATACAGATATCACTTATTAGGAGTATACAGATATCGCTTATTAGGGGTATACAGATATCAGTTATTAGGGGTATAGAGATATCGCTTATTAGGGGTATACAGATATCAGTTATTAGGAGTATACAGATATCACTTATTAGCAGTATACAGATATCACTTATTAGGAGTATACAGATATCACTTATTAGCAGTATACAGATATCACTTATTAGGGGTATACAGATATCACTTATTAGGAGTATACAGATATCAGTTATTAGGAGTATACAGATATCACTTATTAGGAGTATACAGATATCACTTATTAGGAGTATACAGATATCACTTATTAGGGGTATACAGATATCAGTTATTAGGGGTATACAGATATCACTTATTAGGGGTATACAGATATCACTTATTAGGAGTATACAGATATCACTTATTAGGGGTATACGGATATCAGTTATTAGGAGTATACAGATATCACTTATTAGGAGTATACAGATATCACTTATTAGGGGTATACAGATATCAGTTATTAGGGGTATACAGATATCACTTATTAGGGGTATACAGATATCACTTATTAGGAGTATACAGATATCGCTTATTAGGAGTATACAGATATCAGTTATTAGGAGTACACAGATATCACTTATTAGGGGTATACAGATATCAGTTATTAGAAGTATACAGATATCACTTATTAGGGGTATACGGATATCAGTTATTAGGAGTATACAGATATCACTCATTAGGAGTATACAGATATCACTTATTAGGGGTATACGGATATCAGTTATTAGGAGTATACAGATATCGCTTATTAGGGGTATACAGATATCACTTATTAGGAGTATACAGATATCACTTATTAGGGGTATACAGATATCAGTTATTAGGGGTATACAGATATCACTTATTAGGAGTATACAGATATCACTTATTATGGGTATACGGATATCAGTTATTAGGGGTATACAGATATCACTTATTAGGGGTATACAGATATCACTTTTTAGGGGCATACAGATATCACTTATTAGGGGTATACGGATATCAGTTATTAGGAGTATACAGATATCACTTATTAGGGGTATACAGATATCACTTATTAGGAGTATACAGATATCAGTTATTAGGGGTATACAGATATCACTTATTAGGAGTATACAGATATCACTTATTAGGGGTATACAGATATCACTTATTAGGGGTATACAGATATCACTTATTAGGAGTATACAGATATCACTTATTAGGGGTATACAGATATCACTTATTAGGGGTATACAGATATCACTTATTAGGAGTATACAGATATCACTTATTAGGGGTATACAGATATCACTTATTAGGAGTATACAGATATCACTTATTAGCAGTATACAGATATCAGTTATTAGGAGTAAACAGATATCACTTATTAGGGGTATACAGATATCACTTATTAGGAGTATACAGATATCACTTATTAGGGGTATACAGATATCAGTTATTAGGGGTATACAGATATCACTTATTAGGAGTATACAGATATCACTTATTAGGGGTATACGGATATCAGTTATTAGGAGTATACAGATATCACTTATTAGGGGTATACAGATATCACTTATTAGGAGTATACAGATATCACTTATTAGGGGTATACAGATATCAGTTATTAGGGGTATACAGATATCAGTTATTAGGGGTATACAGATATCACTGATTAGGAGTATACAGATATCACTTATTAGGGGTATACGGATATCAGTTATTAGGAGTATACAGATATCACTTATTAGGAGTATACAGATATCACTTATTAGGAGTATACAGATATCACTTATTAGGGGTATACAGATATCAGTTATTAGGGGTATACAGATATCAGTTATTAGGGGTATACAGATATCACTTATTAGGAGTATACAGATATCACTTATTAGGGGTATACAGATATCACTTATTAGGAGTATTCAGATATCACTTATTAGCAGTATACAGATATCACTTATTAGGAGTATACAGATATCACTTATTAGGGGTATACAGATATCAGTTATTAGGAGTATACAGATATCACTTATTAGGAGTATACAGATATCACTTATTAGGGGTATACAGATATCACTTATTAGCAGTATACAGATATCACTTATTAGGGGTATACAGATATCACTTATTAGGAGTATACAGATATCAGTTATTAGGAGTATACAGATATCGCTTATTAGGAGTATACAGATATCACTTATTAGGAGTATTCAGATATCACTTATTAGCAGTATACAGATATCATTTATTAGGAGTACACAGATATCACTTATTAGGGGTATACAGATATCAGTTATTAGGAGTATACAGATATCACTTATTAGGAGTATACAGATATCAGTTATTAGGGGTATACAGATATCACTTATTAGGGGTATACAGATATCACTTATTAGGAGTATACAGATATCACTTATTAGGAGTATACAGATATCAGTTATTAGGAGTATACAGATATCACTTATTAGGGGTATACAGATATCACTTATTAGGGGTATACAGATATCACTTATTAGGGGTATACGGATATCAGTTATTAGGAGTATACAGATATCACTTATTAGGAGTATACAGATATCACTTATTAGGGGTATACAGATATCACTTATTAGGGGTATACAGATATCACTTATTAGGGGTATACAGATATCACTTATTAGGGGTATACAGATATCACTTATTAGCAGTATACAGATATCACTTATTAGGGGTATACAGATATCAGTTATTAGGAGTATACAGATATCACTTATTAGGGGTATACAGATATCAGTTATTAGGAGTATACAGATATCACTTATTAGGGGTATACAGATATCAGTTATTAGGAGTATACAGATATCACTTATTAGGGGTATACAGATATCACTTATTAGGGGTATACAGATATCAGTTATTAGGGGTATACAGATATCACTTATTAGGGGTATACAGATATCACTTATTAGGAGTATACAGATATCAGTTATTAGGGGTATACAGATATCAGTTATTAGGAGTATACAGATATCACTTATTAGGGGTATACAGATATCACTTATTAGGGGTATACAGATATCACTTATTAGGGGTATACAGATATCAGTTATTAGGAGTATACAGATATCACTTATTAGGGGTATACGGATATCAGTTATTAGGAGTATACAGATATCACGTATTAGGAGTATACAGATATCACTTATTAGGGGTATACAGATATCACTTATTAGGGGTATACAGATATCACTTATTAGGGGTATACAGATATCACTTATTAGGGGTATACAGATATCACTTATTAGGGGTATACAGATATCACTTATTAGGGGTATACAGATATCAGTTATTAGGGGTATACAGATATCAGTTATTAGGGGTATACAGATATCACTTATTAGGGGTATACAGATATCAGTTATTAGGGGTATACAGATATCACTTATTAGGGGTATACAGATATCACTTATTAGGGGTATACAGATATCACTTATTAGGAGTATACAGATATCACTTATTAGGGGTATACAGATATCACTTATTAGCAGTATACAGATATCACTTATTAGGGGTATACAGATATCACTTATTAGGAGTATACAGATATCAGTTATTAGGAGTATACAGATATCACTTATAAGGAGTATGCAGATATCACTTATTTGGAGTATACAGATATCACTTATTAGGGGTATACAGATATCAGTTATTAGGGTATACAGATATCACTTATTAGGGGTATACAGATATCACTTATTAGGAGTATACAGATATCACTTATTAGGAGTATACAGATATCAGTTATTAGGAGTATACAGATATCACTTATTAGGGGTATACAGATATCACTTATTAGGGGTATACAGATATCACTTATTAGGGGTATACAGATATCACTTATTAGGGGTATACGGATATCAGTTATTAGGAGTATACAGATATCACTTATTAGGGGTATACAGATATCACTTATTAGCAGTATACAGATATCACTTATTAGGGGTATACAGATATCAGTTATTAGGAGTATACAGATATCACTTATTAGGGGTATACAGATATCAGTTATTAGGAGTATACAGATATCACTTATTAGGGGTATACAGATATCAGTTATTAGGAGTATACAGATATCACTTATTAGGGGTATACAGATATCACTTATTAGGGGTATACAGATATCAGTTATTAGGGGTATACAGATATCACTTATTAGGGGTATACAGATATCACTTATTAGGAGTATACAGATATCACTTATTAGGGGTATACAGATATCAGTTATTAGGAGTATACAGATATCACTTATTAGGGGTATACAGATATCACTTATTAGGGGTATACAGATATCACTTATTAGGGGTATACAGATATCAGTTATTAGGAGTATACAGATATCACTTATTAGGGGTATACGGATATCAGTTATTAGGAGTATACAGATATCACGTATTAGGAGTATACAGATATCACTTTTTAGGGGTATACAGATATCAGTTATTAGAAGTATACAGATATCACTTATTAGGGGTATACGGATATCAGTTATTAGGAGTATACAGATATCACTCATTAGGAGTATACAGATATCACTTATTAGGGGTATACGGATATCAGTTATTAGGAGTATACAGATATCGCTTATTAGGGGTATACAGATATCACTTATTAGGAGTATACAGATATCACTTATTAGGGGTATACAGATATCAGTTATTAGGGGTATACAGATATCAGTTATTAGGGGTATACAGATATCACTTATTAGGAGTATACAGATATCACTTATTATGGGTATACGGATATCAGTTATTAGGGGTATACAGATATCACTTATTAGGGGTATACAGATATCACTTTTTAGGGGCATACAGATATCACTTATTAGGGGTATACGGATATCAGTTATTAGGAGTATACAGATATCACTTATTAGGGGTATACAGATATCACTTATTAGGAGTATACAGATATCAGTTATTAGGGGTATACAGATATCACTTATTAGGAGTATACAGATATCACTTATTAGGGGTATACAGATATCACTTATTAGGGGTATACAGATATCACTTATTAGGAGTATACAGATATCACTTATTAGGGGTATACAGATATCACTTATTAGGGGTATACAGATATCACTTATTAGGAGTATACAGATATCACTTATTAGGGGTATACAGATATCACTTATTAGGAGTATACAGATATCACTTATTAGCAGTATACAGATATCAGTTATTAGGAGTAAACAGATATCACTTATTAGGGGTATACAGATATCACTTATTAGGAGTATACAGATATCACTTATTAGGGGTATACAGATATCAGTTATTAGGGTATACAGATATCACTTATTAGGAGTATACAGATATCACTTATTAGGGGTATACGGATATCAGTTATTAGGAGTATACAGATATCACTTATTAGGGGTATACAGATATCACTTATTAGGAGTATACAGATATCACTTATTAGGGGTATACAGATATCAGTTATTAGGGGTATACAGATATCAGTTATTAGGGGTATACAGATATCACTTATTAGGAGTATACAGATATCACTTATTAGGGGTATACGGATATCAGTTATTAGGAGTATACAGATATCACTTATTAGGAGTATACAGATATCACTTATTAGGAGTATACAGATATCACTTATTAGGGGTATACAGATATCAGTTATTAGGGGTATACAGATATCAGTTATTAGGGGTATACAGATATCAGTTATTAGGGGTATACAGATATCACTTATTAGGAGTATACAGATATCACTTATTAGGGGTATACAGATATCACTTATTAGGAGTATTCAGATATCACTTATTAGCAGTATACAGATATCACTTATTAGGAGTATACAGATATCACTTATTAGGGGTATACAGATATCAGTTATTAGGAGTATACAGATATCACTTATTAGGAGTATACAGATATCACTTATTAGGGGTATACAGATATCACTTATTAGCAGTATACAGATATCACTTATTAGGGGTATACAGATATCACTTATTAGGAGTATACAGATATCAGTTATTAGGAGTATACAGATATCACTTATTAGGAGTATACAGATATCACTTATTAGGAGTATTCAGATATCACTTATTAGCAGTATACAGATATCATTTATTAGGAGTATACAGATATCACTTATTAGGGGTATACAGATATCAGTTATTAGGAGTATACAGATATCACTTATTAGGAGTATACAGATATCAGTTATTAGGGGTATACAGATATCACTTATTAGGGGTATACAGATATCACTTATTAGGAGTATACAGATATCACTTATTAGGAGTATACAGATATCAGTTATTAGGAGTATACAGATATCACTTATTAGGGGTATACAGATATCACTTATTAGGGGTATACAGATATCACTTATTAGGGGTATACGGATATCAGTTATTAGGAGTATACAGATATCACTTATTAGGAGTATACAGATATCACTTATTAGGGGTATACAGATATCACTTATTAGGGGTATACAGATATCACGTATTAGGGGTATACAGATATCACTTATTAGGGGTATACAGATATCACTTATTAGCAGTATACAGATATCACTTATTAGGGGTATACAGATATCAGTTATTAGGAGTATACAGATATCACTTATTAGGGGTATACAGATATCAGTTATTAGGAGTATACAGATATCACTTATTAGGGGTATACAGATATCAGTTATTAGGAGTATACAGAGATCACTTATTAGGGGTATACAGATATCACTTATTAGGGGTATACAGATATCAGTTATTAGGGGTATACAGATATCACTTATTAGGGGTATACAGATATCACTTATTAGGAGTATACAGATATCAGTTATTAGGGGTATACAGATATCAGTTATTAGGAGTATACAGATATCACTTATTAGGGGTATACAGATATCACTTATTAGGGTATACAGATATCACTTATTAGGGTATACAGATATCAGTTATTAGGAGTATACAGATATCACTTATTAGGGGTATACAGATATCAGTTATTAGGAGTATACAGATATCACTTATTAGGGGTATACAGATATCACTTATTAGGGGTATACAGATATCACTTATTAGGGGTATACAGATATCACTTATTAGGGGTATACAGATATCACTTATTAGGGGTATACAGATATCAGTTATTAGGGGTATACAGATATCACTTATTAGGGGTATACAGATATCACTTATTAGGGGTATACAGATATCAGTTATTAGGGGTATACAGATATCACTTATTAGGGGTATACAGATATCACTTATTAGGGGTATACAGATATCACTTATTAGGAGTATACAGATATCACTTATTAGGGGTATACAGATATCACTTATTAGGGGTATACAGATATCACTTATTAGGAGTATACAGATATCACTTATTAGGGTATACAGATATCGCTTATTAGGGGTATACAGATATCACTTATTAGGAGTATACAGATATCACTTATTAGGGGTATACAGATATCAGTTATTAGGGGTATACAGATATCAGTTATTAGGGGTATACAGATATCACTTATTAGGAGTATACAGATATCACTTATTAGGGGTATACGGATATCAGTTATTAGGAGTATACAGATATCACTTATTAGGAGTATACAGATATCACTTATTAGGAGTATACAGATATCACTTATTAGGGGTATACAGATATCAGTTATTAGGGGTATACAGATATCAGTTATTAGGGGTATACAGATATCACTTATTAGGAGTATACAGATATCACTTATTAGGGGTATACAGATATCACTTATTAGGAGTATTCAGATATCACTTATTAGCAGTATACAGATATCACTTATTAGGAGTATACAGATATCACTTATTAGGGGA